>NC_142928.1:50495933-50530933 GCF_046866305.1 Octopus bimaculoides
TTTCAGTCTTTTGACTGTGGCCATGTTGGAGCACCGCCTTTAGTCGAGCAAATCGACCCCAGGACTTAATCTTTAGAAGCCTAGTACTTATTCTGTCAGTCTCTTTTGCCGAACCGCTATGTTACGAGGACATAAACACACCAGCATCGGTTGTCAAGCGATGTTGGGGGAAGCAACACAGACACACAAACACATACATATTTATATACATATATACGACAGGCTTCTTTCAGTTTCCGTCTACCAAATCCACTCACAAGGCTTTGGTCGGCCCGAGGCTATAGTGGAAGAAATTCGCCCAAGATGCCACGCAGTGGGACTGAACCCGGAACCATGTGGTTGGTAAGCAAGCTACTTACCACACATCCACTCCTGCGCCTTACATATATATATATATATATATATACACATATATACATATATACATATATATATATATAGAGAGAGAGAGAGAGAGGGAGAGATAGATAGATAGATAGATAGATAGATAGATAGATAGATAGATAGATAGATAGATAGATAGATAGATAGATAGATAGATAAAACCACACATTCTGATTTGTAATAAATACACTGAACTCTCTCACGCACACTCAGATATAGCCATGCATTACCGAATATATCAAACTTAGATAAACTTAGATATGTTTCGACCAAAGATTGGTCCAGGTCATGTCTAACTTAATAGCACAACCTGATAGGATTATCTAAATACACAAACTTTTCAACGGTGCATTCACTATTATACATTAAGTCATCAATAACTGACGTGCAGTGTATAATATTGTCCCACTGAATATGGTCAATAATATTCTAAAACGCCACTGGGTAGAAAACGATATCAGTGCACTGATATACGCTTGGTACACTCACCATAACGATTGTGTAAAAGCTAATGCCTTCGGTAAAATCGCAGAAAAAATTGCGTCACAATCCTTTTACAGATCTGTAAAACAGATCGAAAACAAAATAAAAGAAATCACAAGATCATTTCATACTTTACACAGGCACATGGCAACACTAGAAGCCATACTTGTCAACGGATGTAGTTCACCAACTGAACCAACTCCAACAGGTCAGGGGTCACTTCAACGATCCCCTAGCCAGCAACAAACAACATCCTCATTGATATCGCTATCTGACCTAATCCCACCCAACATTACCGTGGCAAGCCAGGACTCACTACCACAACAATAACAGCCTGCTACTGCTACTACATTGGAAACACCTTGTTTGGCACCACTATCTGATCTGATTCCACTCAGCACTACTGTTGCAAGTCAAATTTCACTGCCGCTACAGCAACAACAACAACAACAACAACAGTCACCTACTGCTACTACAATAGGACCACTGACCAACGAGACTGCCAGTATAGAAAAACCTCTACTATGCCCACGTTGAATATCCTGTCGTTACCATTCTGAAGGCAACTGTAGATTTGGCCCCAGCGGCAGCAACAGGGGACGCTGTGCTTTTTTCCATCCTACCTTATGCCGTAGACTTGTTAAGGGCACCTTTTTATATGGTATAACGGGAAAAACTGCCCTCACCTCCACCCCAAATACTGCCCTAAATACAGAGTCCATGGCCCGAATCATGAATGGATGTTGTTTTCCTAGCAATAATGCTATTCGCATACATTAGTCGTTCCAGTTATCACGATTTCTTGCACTTCCTGTAGGGATGGTATGCCTAGTATCATTTTCAAATAGGTTTCAGTACCTTTCTTTTTATCATTCTTAGAGATCCTCCAATCACTGGTACGGTAGTCGCCTTGAGATGCCACATTTTTTCAATTCTTATTAGCACATCTTTATATTTACTGATCTTGTCAAATTCTTTCGCCGCTATATTATGATCGCAAGAAATACTCATGTCAATTAATAAATACATCTTTGTCTGATCTTTTGTGATATCCGGTTTATTAGTTCAGTGGGAAAGAGGTTATTCTCTGTTATAAACGTATATGTTTCTCCACTAGAATAGACGTCAAAATCTTATAGGTAGTAGACAAACATATTATAAACCGGTAGATTTTTGGGTCTTTGGTTTCCTTATATTTGGAGAGGAGGTAAGTAACACCATTTGCCATCCAACTGGGAGGTTTTTTTTCGGGTATTTCATAATACTATTAAATAGTATTACTAACATTTTGTGTGCGGATGAGAGTGATGATAGCCAGAAATATGGTACTCTATCAATACCAGGGAATTTCCGCTTATGAGCCTTCGTTAGTGCCTTTCTTAGGTCGGCGATTGAGATGTCTTCCCATACCTGTTTTTGTAGATTTTTGTAGGCATCTTGGGTGCGTTTGATCCTGTCTGCATTTTCATTGTATGGTCCCTCATCACTCCAGATCCCTTTCCAAAAGTTTTCAACTTCTTCCATTAGGGGTGGATTTTCAATTGTTATTTTTTCTTGTCCTATTTCCCTGTAAAATGATTTGGCATTGGATTGGAACATCTTATTTTGCTTGTAGAATTTGATTCTTTTTCTCAATCTGCGTGTTCTCTGAGCTTTTGCTGGATCTTTTTGTTTAAGTGTTTCATTCGCTGGCATTAGTTCTCTTGTTGAAAGTCCATATTTTCTCACGATCTTCCTGCCTTTTTTTTTTTTTTTTTTGATATTACACCATTTCCAGAGAGTAGCGCAATTCATATTGATATCTCCCTTTGCAATGTTTCAATCTCAGTTTCAATTCTACTCTTCCAGTTTGATTTTCTTTTTGAATTTGGTATTGTTAGCTTTTTTGGGTGTTAAAACAGCGTCTTTCGATTACCTTAGCAACAGAGTAAATAATTTCATTTAACTTATTAAGATCGGGTTTTAGTTGTTATATGATTTCTTGTGAAACGCAGTTGCCAATTTTTATTTGGTTTATTTTGGTGTGCATTTGAGATTTAATGGAGTGGTTTCCTATTATTCATATCTGTATGTCCTACAACTGCAAGCTCATTCAGAACTTTCTGCTTCATTTCAATGATAGATTTTCTGTTTTTTAGTAAATATGTGGTCTTCAAATTCTGTTTCGACATCACTTTTCCTGGCTGTTTTTTCTAGGGTCATTATATTTTCGTTTTTCTTCAGGCTCTTGAGTGGTATCGGCAGATGGTTGCCTTTCAGTCAATGCTTGTGGCCCAACACTTCTCTCCTCTGCTTCGTTATTTCTTTCCTGACTTATATTTAGGTCATTCTCTACCACATTTTTTTAATAGAGGTTAATTCAGCATCTGTGAGTCTGGTATTTCTGAAGATATCTCTTCTAACATTTGCCAATCTGTTTTCATTCAGGTTTGGTCTGCTAGCTGGCTTCCGGCTCCTCCAAATTCTGTAGGAGTTTGCGGTGTGTTTCTCTTGTGTTGGTGTACTTAATGCAAAGTAATGAGCGTATATTACTTCTTTATATTCTTCCTGGTTCCATTTAGTTCTTTTGCATTTTTGATTTTGTGGTCGTTGTGGTGGTGAACTTTGGGGGCTTAATTTGGGACAAATCCCGTTTAAGTGACCTTCCATGTTCGTATTCGGGGAAGAAACTCTGCCATCTGAAATTTTGTTGCCGTCAGGCTGACAGCCTCCTTACAGGCACGCTTCCAGAATAACCATTGGACAAGCGATTCGGTGTACTGTTTGAAAAGTTAAATTATTATTAAATTTTAATTTTAAAAAAAACATATTTATTTATCTATTTTATTTTTATGTATTTTTTAAACCACTTATCTTCATACAGCGGCCACAGTTATCATCATAAGCAGCAGCGGCAGTAGCAACACCACCACCACCACCAGTAGTTGTAGTAGCAGCAGCAACATCACTGTCAAAAGCAGCAGCGGCAGTGGTAATGATAGTAGTAGTGGCAGCAGCAACATCAGCAGCACCAGTAGCAGCAGCAGCAGGTGCAGTAGCAGCAGCAGCAGCAGAAGCAGCAGCAGCAGTAGTAGTAGTAGTAAAAACTGTAAAAAAAAATACATGAGCCGCACTTACTAATACTACTGCTGTTGCTGCTGCTGCTACTGCCAGTACTACTACTACTACTACTACTACTACTACTACTACTACTACCACTACTACTACTACTGCTGCTGCTGCACCTGCTGCTGCTGCTACCACTGCCTCTGCCAGTACTACTACTATTACTACCACTACTGCTGTTGCTATCACGGCTGCTGCTGCCACTACTACTACTACTACTACTACTACTACTACTACTACTTCTGCTGCTGCGGCTGCCTCTGCTGCTGCTGCTGCTACTGCTGCTTCTGCTGCTGCTACTGCTGCTGCTTTTGACAGTGATGTTGCTGCTGCTACTACAACTACTGGTGGTGGTGGTGGTGTTGCTACTGCTGCTGCTGCTTATGATGATAACTGTGGCCGCTGTATGAAGATAAGTGGTTTAAAAAATACATAAAAATAAAATAGATAAATAAATATGTTTTTTTTTAAAATTAAAATTTAATAATAATTTAACTTTTCAAACAGTACACCGAATCGCTTGTTAGGTTTGGTAAGTTATTGCCAGTTGTACATACCTAAAACGTATGAGCTAAGAGCTCCGTTGAATAAGTTGCTAAATAAGGACACGAAATGGAGCTGGACAAACGAATGTCAGAAATCATTCGAGGAATTAAAGAAAGTGTTTAATATCAGAGTTATCATTAACTCATTTAGACCCAAATCTGAAAATAATTGTAGCATCGGATGCCAGTGAATATAGTATAGGAGCTGTGATATTGCATACATTTAATGATAGTAAAATCAAAGCTATTGCACATGCATCAAGAATTCTAATACCAGCGGAAAGAAATTAGAGCCAGATTGAAACAGAGGCGGTATCATTAATCTTCACAGTAAAAAAAAAAATACATAAATTCTTACATGGGAGGAAGTTTACACTGCAAACGGATCACCGACCGTTATTGTCTATTCTTGGTTCGAAGAAGGTTATCCCCACGCACTCAGCAAACCGCTTACAGCGCAGGGGGACTTCTCTGTTGAACTACGGTTTCCAGATGGAGTTTTTGCCATCAATTAAAATGGGACACGCACACGAATTGTCAAGGCTAATTCCAAAATATGAAGAACCTTCTGAAGACATGGGGACTACATCGTTAAAACTAGAAAAGGAACTGAAGAACATTTTGTGCGATGTAGTACGTGATTTGCCTGTAACGCTGGAAGAAATTCAATTGAAATCGGAAAATGATAGTTTCATAAATAAGATTTAAAAAATGTTGTGTAACACGAAAAATATAAATGAGCAGGACGCAGGTTCAAAGCACTATTCAGTATGTGGTGAGGTATTATTATATGCACAAAGAGTTGTAATACCTGAAGCACTGCAAAACAGAGTATTAAAAGACATTCATGTAGAACATCTGGGGATTGTCCGGATGAAGAGCATTATGGGAATTACGATTTTTGGCCAGATATGGACAAGGAAATTGAGAGAATGGTAATACAGTGTAGGGGATATGCTATAGCAGCAAAGACGCCCCCAGTACTGATTCAGCCGTGGTCAAAAACGGATTGGGCTTGCTCTAGACTACATGTGGATTTCGCAGGACCAATAAATGGCTCTCATTATGTCACCGTGGTGGATAGTTATTCCAAATGGCCTGAAGTGTATAAATGTTCAAGTGTGACTACTGACTTCTTGGAAGAACTGTTCGCTGGTTATGGAGTGCCATATACGATCCCGTCAGATAATGGTACACAACTCACGGCGAAGGAGTCCGAAAGATTCTGTAAGTCGGTTCAGATGAAGCATGTGTTAACTCCGCCATACCATCCAAGGTCAAATAGGTTATCGGAAAGATTCGTCGACAGATTCTAGAGAGCCTTACGGAAGACCAGACGGGAAATCCTTGAAGATACAAATATGACGACGTTTTTGCAGGTGTATAGAATAACACCGAATCCAAATGCAGAGTCGGGTAGGTCACTCGCAGATTTGATGTTTTCCAGAAAAATTCGTTCTATTTTTTTTTATGGTTGCTGAACAGGAAACAGAAAATAGAAAATTCTGGAAGTAAAACGAAGTTTTTTAACAGAAGTGAGAAAGTGTATTTTAAAATAAATAGTAACGAAAACAGAACTGGGAACAAGGAAGTATAACTGGACATCTGGGTAACGTGATGTACATGGTAAAAGGACCAAAATATGAACACATAAGGCATTTAAACTAATTTAAAAAAAGATATACCAAAAGTCAAGAGAGGTGAGAAGAACCATTTATGGTATGATTTGTTCGAGGTCCCAGAACCACAAGCAAAAGCAGAACCGATACGTAGGTCGAACAGGAAGAGAAAACCCACAGAAACGATGGAAATTAACGCTAAGAGAAGAAAATATGCCAGTTTCTAACCGAGGAAATAAAATTGATAAATTCGGGTCTAAAAAACACAAAAAGGGGGAGGTGTTGTTTCGACGACCCCAGATGATGAAGTAGGTTAGCCCAATACCTAGATATAGAGGGAGAAGTCTAGACGTCGGGGTAGTTGAGGAGAGGTCATCCGAACATGTGATATAACAATATAGGGTAAAGAATTATTAATTTAATAATTGATAATTATACCAAGGAGTTCCATATAGAAAAAAAAACATTATCGGTAAATACCTATAGAATTTTTTTAATTTTTTATAATTATAAACATAATTAAGGGATCAGCAAAAGTTGTTTCACCACATACCGAAATTTAGAAATAGCAGGATCGGTGAGATAGTAAAAGATGAGAAGGTAAGGAGCGAATAAGCGTGAGATGTGTGAGTAGGGGTTATATGGTAGAGCTGCGCTAAGTGATAGGTACAGAAAACGTATGGGTAGGGTGTTACCAAAGCAAGTAGTAATTTTAGTCGTAAATAACTTTTTTTCCCCATCCCTTAATGTTGCTCTACCATATCACCCCTATTCACACATCTCACACTTATTAACTCCTTAACTTCTCATTTCTTATCCTTCCCCCACTCCTCGCCTATCCTCCCTTCACATTAGCTTGACCACCAACTAACACTCCTTTTCTCACTTCCTTCACTTCTTTTTTTCACATTTTTTCATTCTTTTCTTTTTTCTCTCTCTTTTTCTCTCTTTCTTCCTCTCAGTTTTTCTTCGAGTTTTCATTTTGACCGATTTCCTCATTCTAAACATACACATCTCTCCATCTATCCACAAGTACTACCAATACATTCTCAAATTTTCATTCACACCACAAGACACTTTCGAACGAGCAACACACAATCCACAGCTCCATACTTTGAAATGACTAAACATGACCTACTATTGGAACTTACATACCATGTATAGGAAACGTTTTACCACTTCTATACACCACTTTCCTCGAATAATAGAACTGCAACTATAAAATATTTATATATTTGATATTTCTATTTCTACTTTCATCTTCTTATATTCCTTTTCCATAGTAATTCCTTATTTTGAACTCAAATATTTGCCTCTATTTAACCATCTCATATCGTCTCTGATGAAGGGATATCCATAATATCCCAGAAACAGCTGTAAGACTTTTCTATATCCGTTTCCTTATAAATGCCCTGAAAACGTCTCACAGCATTGGCTTTGTAATCTCATTTTGTCTAATATAGGTGTGCGTGTATGTATGTATGTATGTATGTATGCATGGATGCAAGTATGCATGTATGTATAAATGTATGTATGTATGGAGATGACTCTCTCAGTATTTCTTAAGTAATAATGATTAAAATCTATCGAAATACATTGAGATAGAGAGAGAGAGTATTATAGTCATATGCCGTTAATTACCTATTATTTGTTTTCTGTAAACTTACAAATTTACTGTGTTATATGTTCCAAGTATTTATTAAGTCGATAATTATAATTATATCTTTTTCTTATTTCTAGCCATATAAATTAATCTTCTAAGGCATTGTAGGTGAACATTAATAATTGATTCTAAAGCATCTCATCAACTCATTGATATTGTTGCAAATTTCATCTCACTAATGTATACGAGGGAACGTCACTTATATTTCACTTCGTACGTTGATTGTGATATGTTAGTAATACTAACTAACATGTGGTGTGTCTCACCTACTCAGTTATCATCCGTTATATATGAGGTAACTGTATCTACTGCATGTTTTAAAATGCATCAGCAATTGCCGCCACCACATAGGAATATAGAGAGTTCGTATTGATGATTTCAAAAGTGATGTATTAAGTGAGTATTTTCCAATAAAAAGAAATATGCATAGGTTAAATGTCTTTTTGGAGAAATAATGATCTATTTAAAATAAAATACTATAACAACAAACTTGTTCATTTGAGCACTACAAAAGCAAATTACAAACGCCAACACATATAAGCACACTCATATATATATATATATATATATATATATATATATATATATATATATATATACATATATATATATATATATATATATTCTAGTGCAAACAAACTACTTGAAGACGCCTTGTTTACCTTTATTTTATATCATCGTATCTAATCCACTTATAGCATAAATGCATAAGTACACATTTGGAATTCATCTGGAATACGCTGGTAAAACATGTGTTTGTATGCATGCTTTTATATGTTTTTTTTCAAACCAGGTGTTCGCTCACAGATTTTTTCCAAATACTACACAGCCTTTCTTATCATGAAAGATTGTATTGTGGTATTAGATCAGATTCATTGCTGTGGGATTGCATCATGTAGCAGGTGTAGACATCTACAACAAATACTGCGTTTCTAACTCTTAATCTCACTTGGTGCATCCATGATAGCGTCATTCTCAAAGTAGACAACAGGATTGCGAGACTGTCGCAGTTTCGTGCTGGTTGGCTCGTGTTCAGTCATGAGCACCTGGTCCCCAGAGAGATAGCCAGAGTTCGCTTCAGTCAGTTATATATTGTAAACAAAGTGACCATCAGTCCCTGATTTGCAACAAGCAACGTATCAAGTTCTAAATGTCTCAAGAAGTGATCAGAGTAGTAACTATACTAACCAGTAAAGTTAATCGTCACATAAACGTAGCTGTTCCTTGTTACTACTAGTTTAACCCAGGTAGGTATTCTGGTAGCTGGTTATCGGTGCACTTGGCATCCTGTAAACACATATACAGACTTCACAAAAATTATCGGGCAGATATGAACAGATAGAGAATATGAGTAAAACGTATTCACATAATAATTGAAAACAATATGATAAACATTCTTGAGCGTATCCCATCAGTAATTAGTATTGTATATATTTTCATTTTGCTTTTATAACCTCCTTAACGTGTGTTTGCATTTTTTTCACAAGTGGTTCGGGCAATTTTCTGCCATTCAATGTGTGATACTTAAAGCTTTTCCATTTCTTCAGAGAATATCTTATTGTTAACATACCAGTGGTTAATCTTTGTTCAAATATCCTCGAAGAAACAGATTTCTGAAGCTCAAAAGGCTGGAATCATTACGTTCTTCATTCAGTAATGGATTATCCCAAGTCAAAGTTGAAAAAAAAGTAGAAATGCTCGAGAAACGGTATCCAAGCAGCCATCAAAAGGGACAATGAGACTGATTCTTTCAAAAACCATTATGGTCAAGCTTGCAAAACGTTTACAATCCCGAGAGAAGAAAGGTTGCTGAAGAGGACATTTCTGGTCGATAGGAAAAAAAACCTCTTCTGACGTAGCCGCTGAGCTTCGATGGGCAACAAAGATATATCAAGTGGGACAGTGAGAAGAAGGTTATTAGAAGCTGGGCTCAAATGTTGTTAAGCTAGAAAGATACCGTGGCTGTCTGAGGTAAGCAAGAAGCGATTGTCTTGGGCAAAAGGGCATGAAGATCTGACTAATGATGATTGGATAAAGTTGCTTGGTTCGATAAAAGCAAGTTTATGGTAGGTTCTACATATTAGTTACCACCAATTTATTAGGCATAACTGAATTTATTATGCCTGTACACATTTTTTTCTTGGATACCAAAATGACCAGTAAAATTTGTATTTCTTCTCAGAGTTTTCAATCCCTTGGAGATGTTTATGTTTGTCAAGTGTTGGGTAAGCTTATAATCCTAAATGTGTTATCCCAACAATCAAATTTGGAGGTAGTAGCGTAATGGCTTGGGGTGAATGTCGTCTTCAGGCCGTGGACTGTTATCCACTTGTGAGGGCAGAATGAATTCCAACACTTGCACCAGCATCATAGACAAATGTTTATCAACCTTCGTTAGGTAAAATCTTCAACGATAATATACCAGTTGTCTAATCTTCCAACAAGATAATGTTCCATGCTACACATCCAGAGTCTCAATGGTTTGGTTTGGAGAGAAAGAGGTGAGTTTGATGGAATGACGCCCTGAATCTCTAGGCTTCAACACCATTGTACACTTACGGTCACACTTGGGCACAAGCGTGAGGATGCACAAATGGTCTTCAAATAGTGAATTAACACCCAAATTTCATGAAGAGTGGCAGAAAACTGAGCCAACAACTTAGTCTCAAGCATGCAAAGACGCATGGAAACTGGTATAAAAACAAAAGGACACATCAAATATCAATTATTGATAAAAATATACTAAAAAATACGTATTATTATTATTATTATTATTATTATTATTTCAGTTATGAAATAACTGAGTTTTAAGCATATTCTCATTTTCATACCTGCCCCATAATTTTGGCGAAAACTGTATATTTCTAGCAATATATATGCCGCCATCTGCGCACATTAATTATATACGTACATACATACATACATACATACACACATACATACATACATACATACATACATACGTGTGTGTGTCTGTGCGTGTCTCTGTGTGTGTGTGTATGTGTGTGTGTGTGTGTGTGTGTGTGTGTGTGTGTGTGTGTGTGTGTGTGTGTGTGTGTGTGTGTGTGTGTGTGTGTGTGTGTAATTTTCAACCAGAAATCCGTAGAAAAAGTTACCAGGATAGCCAAATGTAACATAAGCACTTTAAGATATTATTAACCTGACATACATTGGTAATAATTCCAAGGAGAATTGAGGTGTGCTTTGGACAATATAAGAGAAAAGGAAAATGGAGACAAACGCACAATATACTATTTAAATCATTTATATCATAGACATATATGTTTCGATGGATATATTGAAATTAATCTGAGAAGAAAAATAAGGTGAAATAATGTATCGTTCTCATCAGGGAGGAGATTATAAATAGCATTGTTCAGTAATAAGACATTTTAACGTATGGCTTATTAATGAACTATTATTTTCGTAAAAATGGCTTATTAATAAACACTGTTATTTATAATCTCCTCCCTGATGAGATCGAGACAATATTCCACGTTTTTTTCCTCCCGGTTTAATTTTAATGCATCGATCGAAAGATAAATGTCGGTGACATAAATTATTTAAATAACACCTTGTGCGTTTGTCCCCATTTTCCATTTGTCATATATACATACAGTAGTACCTCGGTTCTCGAACACCTCTAATCACGAATAAATCGTACTTCATCTACTGTTTTTCTCATATTTGATATAGGAGTACCTCAGTATATATATATATATATATATATATATATACATATAGATGAATTATGTACGTAGGTTTAGGCACCAGAATTCAGTACGGTATTATCAATACTGTTTTAAAATAAGGGGATTAAAATCAAAATAAGCAACAGGATATCCAGAAGTAATGCAGTACGATAATTTCGAGCGACTCCATTTAATTGAACAATGCAATCATTACATCAATTTAAATGCAGAGCAATTTACAGCTGCATAAATGTATGGAATTAAATTAGATTAAAACACATGAACACATGAGTATAATTTTACCTAAAACTTCCAAGAAGGTAAGGAGATAGGCAAAGATCATGCTGTCTTCACTTCAGCTTAGAAGCAACTAAGGCATAAGGAAAAGAATTGTTAGAGATCTACCTTGTCACTGTTTTTTTTTTTGGGGGGGGGGGGTCAGTTTTAATTTATAGTCTTGTTTATCAAATCTTTGTATATCAAAATCTAAGGCCAAGGAATAAGAAGCAGTGTCTGTTAGGAAAGGGGATGCGGGAGTCAACAGAAATCAGTGGGTATAGTCATAAAACTATCGTACTGATTACCTCTGGATATCCTGTTGTTTATATATATAAAGCACGATTTATTTGTGATCAGAGGTATTCGAAAACCGAGGTACCTCTCTATGTGTATATATATATATATATATATATATATATATATATATATATATATATATATATATATATATATATATATATATATATATATGAGTAAAAATAAATACAAAAACAGGGTTTTGTATGATCGTGTATAGAGGAATATATTATTTTATTTAAAAGAGTTCCAACTCTATCTGTTTTTTTCAATGTTTTATTTATATTCTTGTAAAATTAATGTGGGATATAGAATAAGGAATATATAATGTATAATATAAAAATAGATGGTATAATGAAATGAAGTATTGAATATCTTATTGAATATATGAAATATTGAGTGTTCAATATAAAGAATTAAATATATAAAGGCGAATACGTATTTTCATACCTTGTGGTAATCATCAAGGTCTTCATCTGACAGACGGTATATATATATATATATATATATATATATATATATATATATATATATATATATATATATATATATATATGGGGGGGGGAATATAAATATATGTGTGAGTTATATGGATGTATATATTTATATGTGTTTGTCAACCACCAGTGCTTCTTAACCGATGTTGGTGTGTTAACGTCCCTGTAACGTAGCGGTTCGGCAAAATAAACCTATAGAATACGTACTACTCTTATAAATCCTGTATAAATCCAGTATGTCCACAGTCAAGTCTACATTGTCTGTAGTATCAATTTGATAGATACATACGCGCACACACACATATACGTATATGTGTGTGCGCGTGTGTGTGTCTCTCAGTCTGTGCGTCTACATACACACAATATATGGTAGGGAGCATATGATAATTTGTAATTACTATCATCATGAGATAAATGCATCCTTTGAATCTAATATTTTAAATGTTCTATGATTATTTTCTCAGGTAATAGATACAGAAACATTCCCATAAGCTTCAATAATGTATGTGTGTATGCATGTGCGCGCGTGTCTGTGTGTGTGTATGTGTGTGTGTGTGTGTGTGCGTGTGTGTGTGTACGTATCCGTGTAGTTTCTGTATGAACATATATCTGCGCATGTACGTACACTTATATGTACGTATTTGTATGTACATGTATCTACGTTTATATTTGTGTGTGTGAATGTGCGTGCCTACTCTCTTGAACTCATATCTATATTTTTGCTTTCATATTTAACCCAAGGACACTTCAATAATTTATCATCCAAACACAGTAATAGGACCATATTAACTTAAATATTGCTTACGTATGATTGTGGTGTAATAAAATATAACATTGCGAGATGACAGAAGTGAATTGAACTAAAGAAAATTGTATCAGGTAAATATTTATCACAGTCAAGCACGCACCTTTTAGATATGTCGTTAGTTTAAAGATGACAGTTAGGATAGGAAAGTCCATTAAGAATTTTGCATGAGAGGCATCCAACTACGTGATAAATAACAATATCGTATGATACAAAATATAAATGTGGAATACTGTATTTTTGATCTTATGATATTGGAGTTTTAGGTTCATATATACTATTTTATTGGAAATATGCTGATGAAAGCTAAAACAACGATACATATCTCATGGCATTATACTTTGTGTGGAAGTTGTTAATTTGTGTAAATATCTGAGAGTTCATGGTTTCATAAGGTTTTCGTTTTGAAGATGACGTAGACAGTGATCAGGCAGAAACATCCAACCGAATAGACAGTTATTAACACACACTACTCTTACTATCACTCACCAATGTTTACTATTCATTCACTTCACTTAGTGATTCCTAATGTGAGTCCGCAGCCCACCAAAAGTATTATGGATATGAGCAAGACTTATTACAGCAGCACGTGATCTAGCTGAGAAATATGGACAATGGTTGCTTGCGGAAAGACTGTTGTTCAATTCGTTTCTTTTCCTATCTATCTGTAACTCCTCTTGATGCTGTACTCCTTGAGTTTCGAAATTTTGCAGCTGGAAAAAGCATTTTCTCCTCCAGTTTGCACGGTTTCTCGCAAAATTCTCAGTTTTCTTTCCTATTCCTCAGGTATTTCAGATCATCCTTTAATTTCATGTTTGCCGTTGATACGAATTATTTCTTAACTTGTAAAGACTACCGCACATTATTCAAAGAATCGAAAAACTAATTATTACATATAATTGACTGGTATTCAACTTTCTCTGTGAGTAGGTAAAAAACGCACACCCTATTCTCTTCATCAGCAAATGATGAGTACCTGCCTTTACAGCCCCAACAGTTTAATTTGGCTCAAAAGTAGTCAAAAGGTATTGATATAAAAAGTTTCCGGGAATCCTTATTGACGAAAATTTGAAATGGAAATTGTGAATTCAACCTATCGACACAGATGAAAATATTATGTAGGTAATGTAAGTTTTTTCACGAGAAAACTATGACAATATTTATTTATCTTTTGTCAATCCTTATTTAATATACAGTAACCTAGCTTGGGGCAGTGTCAAGAAGTCAAATTTATATAAACTGCATACTTTACAAAATCGTGCAGTCAAGTTTATATGAAAAACTCCATGAAGATCCCACTCACGGCCTTCTATCCTTGATAATACAACAGTAAATATTTATGAAATATATTTGGCTGCTCACCTGAAACTAATGTTTTATCACATCTCTACACCAAATTTCATTCAGGAAAACATCATAAAAAACATTCACTAATAACCGACGATTTATTGTAGGGAAAAATTCAAATATAACAATTATGCCTTAATAAAATTAAAGAAATTCAACTGTCCCAATCTTAGATCAGTTGTCTGGAATTACTTTGTGTGCACAGACGCAACTTTCCCAGACTCAAAATGTGTAAAAGAAATATATGAAAAAGGTGTTGTTGACTAATCAACAAACATGTTTGTGATAAAACCTTACCACTGTTAGTAATAATTAAAACCATATTTTAAAATTTGTATAGAAAAAAAGGACTTTGCATTAAGTACTCCTTTAGCAGGCCGTCATGAAAAGGATTACCGTTTTTTTTTCTATAATTCTTCTAAGGCCTCACCACCATGGATAGTGCATTCTCAATGGTAAACTGCTTTATTTCATTCCTAAGAACTTTATTATTCTCTTTGTAAATTGTATTCCGTAACGTTTTTATGCTACTGCTTTAATTTAAATTTTAATTCTAATATTACACGGCGCTTTTAAAGATATTGATTTCTATAAAAGGAAACCTTTTCAGAATGGCTTAAACATTTTGCCTCATTCAACAATCATTAACCACATTGAGCCTACTCCGCTCTTACCTTTGTCATCTTACTATATTAAACAGTAAAACACGTAAGGACACAACACAAGTCTCTTTTCTATCAGTTTGAATGCTTAAACTTCATTTGTGCCTGCTGTTATGGTTTTGTATTCTAATTTGTCAAAATATGCTCAAGGTCATATTGTAATATTCAATAGATCATCTTATACAGCATCTCTCAATATTCCTTTTGTTCATCTTCATTCCGAATTCAATCCCGGGTTGGCGTATTCCTGCGTAACAGCATAGTAAAACGTACTTGTCTTGAAATATTCCATCGCGAAGTGTAGCAGGTTGACAATACATAGACTCCAGTAGTCACGCCACTAAGATTCAATGTTGCCTATCATCATTATCATCATCACCATCATCATCATCATCATCATCATCATCATCATCATCATCATCATCATCATCGTCGTCGTCATCATCATCATCATTGTCATCATCATCATCGTCGTCATCATTATCATCGATTAACGTCCGTTGTCCATGCTAGTATGGGTTTACGGTTTGACTGGACTGGCACACTAGAACGCTGCACTAGACGTGACGTTACCTATAGCAATGCATTAGCGCATTCTAAACACTTCCTTATAAACAACATTTTTCCGTTAGCATCTCAACGATCCTATTATACTTTTCCTTTACTCTTAATCGTGGAGACAATGCTGTCATGTCTTTCTTAGAAACATTTTGCATATATGGCTGAACAACAAGCAAACTATACACTCGTTGCATGTCACAGACAAAGCATCCCTTTTAATACCATATGTCTTTCTTTTGTGAGTGTGTAATTACTGAGACACTTCTAAACACATACTTTTCATAGTGTATCTCTCAGTAAAATCTAACGCGTCTTAAAGTAACAGAACAATGAGTGACTTAAAGCGCTCTATATTTCGTATCATACAAATACAATTTATACATCTCTGAGCACTTGATTTCATTTTGACAATTGATATACACGTCTTACCTATTTATTTTATACTTGGTATCAGGAATGTATAGAATGACAATGTGCTATCTAAAGTAAACATTATAGCAACAAAGTAAGTAGGTCGCTTGAATTATATGTAAAATGTTTCCGAAATGTGATTTATATTTATCAGCCTAACAACTTGTGTAACCTTCAAACACTAACCGTGTATGGTAATATACATATGAGCAACATTCACACTATATTTAAATTACTTTGTAGGTCATTCTTCTACGTAGATGTCACAAAATATATTAAGAACTAATTTCTCAAACTAACATTTCCGAACATGCAAAATTGCTCTTCATATTTGAATATTGTAAGCATTCAATAAATAAATCATTGCGACGTGAGTGGGATTTATTATCGCGATTGAATGGATCTTCTGTTGAAATATTTTACTTAGAGTTATATCAAACGAAGCTCTTCGAAATCTGTTTCTAATTCTTAGCATTTACGACTGACACCTATAGTAAAGCTGATCCTATATTCTCTTGTCGTTTGATTTAATTTTTTAATTATCGTTTATATGTGTGTTGTATGTATGTGTGTGTGTGTGTGTGTGTGTGTGTGTGTGTGTGTGTGTGTGTGTGTGTGTGTGTGTGTGTGTGTGTGTGTGTGTTTGTATATATATATATATATATATATATATATATATATATATATATATATATAATAGAGTTATTAATATTTCTAAGTCTCTCTAAAGGAGACTACGGCAGCGGTACTGGAAATTAATAGTTATCGCCAAGCCAACATGGCAGTCCCAAAATTAGGACTAAAGCTGCCGTGAATTAGCTCCAAGAAGCCATCGCCTCTAGCTAGCTATGTGACACACGAAACCTGTGTCCTTTATAACCTTCGAACAGGGGATATATATATATATATATATCCGTATAAATTATCCGAAAGAGATATAGATTCAGAATAACTATCGTCATCCAAATGTTAGACATGTGAAAAATAGAATGTTGACACCTGCAGTGAATATAAACTCTCCTTTAACAACATATATAAGTGTAATAAAATCAATACTGACTACAAATAAAAACATGAAAAATTAAATGAAAATAAAATCAGAAATAAAATGTATATAGAAAATACGTCATTATCATACATGACTTCGACAATGTATTTCATATGAAGAGTCACATTTAAAATTTGTGTATTGAAATTACATATTTAACAACGTAACATGCTGCCGGATGTTACAAGCAGCTGGAGTTTATATTCAAATGAAGTTCATTGAAATATTTTCAAATGTTTGTGCATTCAGATAGTAAGATGCTGAAAGAAAGTACATTTAGATACAAAGTAGAATTTCTTTATGCTTAATATATCTTGTTTTATCTTTTTTAATACATTGGCGACAGTGATGAATATCCACAGACTCATACAGCGATTCTAAACGTTTAAACGTAGTCACAGATTATTTACACACACACACGCACACATATATACTCACACACGCACACACACATACATAGATATATACATACATATATATATATATATATATATATATATATATATATATATATATATATATGCACACGCAGACTTATGTGTGTGTATGTATGTAAACACGTATTTATGTATGTATGTATGCATGTATCACTCAAATGCAAGTTGACATCAGTTCCAAGGTAACAGTAGTCCTATTTACTCATTGGCAACTTCGCAGCACGCTATTTGTCAAGAAATTTTGATAAGAAAAAGCGTGCAGCGAAACAACCAGAAGCACCCAGTACATCACACAACAAGCCAGTGGCAGCATGCATAGGTATAACTTCGCTGCACAAATTATGTCTCATTCATTCAAATTTACTTATATCGCGAAATACATACTGGTTGAGACATAAATGGTGACATGCTAACTCATTCTCAGTCACTCTGTTCTCAAATACACACACAGGTGATCACACAGACAAGTATATCTATCTACCTATCTATCTATCTCCCCCCACACACACGATCACATATACTTTCTCTCTCTCTCTCTCTCTCTCTCTCTCTCTCTCTCTCTCTCTCTCTCTCTCTCTCTCTCTCTCTCTCTCCTTCTATTCATATATATAGGGAACAAGAAATAACGAATGGATATTGTCATACGAACTTCATTAGCTTACACATGTTTTCGACTAAAAGATGCAATGGATTCATAGATGAATGTCTGAGTAACACCGTACTCAGATACTCCATGTTTGACGCTCTGATGGAACTGGAGGTTGCTACTGAGGCACACATCTATGAGTCCACTGCATTTCAAAGCGAAAACAGCTGCAAGATAATGAAGTTCATAACACGTGTTTATTCCATTGTCAATTTTTTTTTATTATCATTATCGCTCTATACATAGCAAACTCTTTATTCAAAAATACACGTATATTGAACTCTACTCCAGGTTATTAATATCGCAATGCCTAAGCGATATATATATATATATATATATATATATATATATATATATATATATATATATATATATATATATATATATATATATATATATATATATATATATATATATATATATATGTATATATATATATATATATATATATATATATATATATATATATATATATATATATATATATATATATATATATATATATATATATATATATATATATGTATATATATATATATATATATATATATATATATATGGGAGAATATACAAATAATAACAACAGACGAGGACAGGTGGTGTAAATAACAAAAGTATATATTAGTATGACGCTCGGGAATACGGAAAGTTTTTGACGTTTCGAGCTACGCTCTTCAACAGAAAGAATACGGAGACAAGGAGAAAAACACGGAGAAAAAAAATTGAATAGTGTTCAGTCAACGGTCAATCATAATAATGGCCGATCATAACAATGGCTGACCGGAAGTTGGAAATTCTTAGTTCAGGAGAGCTAAGAAAGGGGGAGATAACAAACGGTGATCGGGAACGAGGGGCTGTGTGTGGGAGGTAGAATGCTGGTGAACTTGACGTATGTAGTGTGAAAATGGGGAAGGGAGAAAGTAGTTGCGATTTATTTTTTAATAGGAGATACATCATGATACCATACGGAATGTATGTATCTAATGTTGTTTATCTTATTGTAATAAAATAGATAAGCCCTATTTATTTCAAATTGAATATATATCTTTACAAATTATCCCGTTGAATTTTTGAACTAATTTCGATTTTTTTTTTTTTTTTCAGAGAGAAGATTGCCACTCTTTTGTCTTTGCCTTCGTGAAGTAATTATTTTGACATAGATCTTTATTTCAATAGGTGGATACTCTTTTTCTAGAAGTTAGATATTACTTATATAATCTGCCACGAGAACTTCCTCTAATGTCTTTCAATTTTCTAAATATTTGAACAAATATAACTTGCACGAGATGAAATATGTTTAAGCAGCAGATGAGAGAATCCTAGCTGTTATGATGAAAATCGCGTGTAAATATTCGAATAAGCACAACTTGTAAGAAAAATGTTTTTTTTTATTGATGACTAAATGCATCAAATATTACACGCTACTACGTATTTTACAAGATGTATTCAGTGATTTTCGGTAAAGAACTAACATCTAATCAAATCGATCTAGCCTGACGCGATAAGATGTTTAGGTATTTAATGCATTACCGACTGCATAGAATGACAAATGAACAACGGCAGTATCTTTGGCAGTGCTGGTTAAATGGCGGATCTCTTGAACTGTAATATATTGCACATATATATTTCTGCTTAGGGGAATCAGTAGCTTTATCATATATTTGAAATATTAATATTTCATAATATATTGTATGTGGTGTTAAGTCACATGTCTTGCACTTTAACATTAATATTTCAGCTATTTCAAATAATATATAACATTACAAACGACAATAATCTGCATTCGTACATTTGTTTCTAAAAAGAAAAGCGAAACAATTAAAAATAACATTAAAATCATGGATAAATTAATGATATTATATTGATTTTGACAAGAAATTCTTTGAATTATATTGGTAACAAAACAAAAACTAAGTTCTAAAATTCTTGATAAAAAATCATTCTAATACATTTTTGCCTTATATCTTATATAAACTCTAATTGAGTGCCTAACACTTGTTATTTTTTGTTCAATTCGACGCCATGTTCGAATTTTGCTGAGGCGTTAATTACATTTTCGACAACATTCCTGATGATTTCACATGATTAAAGGCTGTTAAATAGACTAAATCAGATTGATTAATCGACATACTTTTGGAAGTGCAGTTTTTCTACAAATATATTTATTTCTCTATAATTTCCGACAATATAAAATGTGAATGTAATATATGTTTCAAGAATTTGATGGTAAAATTGCCCGGTGTAGAGTTTATGAAGAAATATTATCGGAGATCAATATCTTTCATTAATAGATATTATTCTTGGGAAAACAGGAGAACATGCATAAATGAATAACTCTAGTTCTCAATAGATACATGTTTATGAAAACGAATTAAAGATTTTCATTTTATCAATCGAATATCGGGAGAATAAGAGAATGTGCAGTTGTCACACATTCACAGGCACATATAAATACGTTGTTTTTATCTGTATATATATTTATGTGTGTGTGTGTGTGTGTGTGTGTGTGTACTGTGTGTGTATATATGTATGCATGCATGCATGTATGTGTGTATGTATGTAGGTAGGTAGGTAGGTAGGTAGGTAGGTAGGTAGGTAGGTAGGTAGTTATATGCGTGTGTGCGCTTGTGTGTGTTTGCCTGAGACAGTGAGTGTCTGTCTTTGTGTATTGCAGCCCTAGATTTTTAAAATGTTCGTTATTAATTTATACACCAGTGATGTGAAAAAAAAAAACACTTCAGGTTTATATATGCATGTTTATTAGATTCTATAAATACTCCAGCTTTGTGATTTATTCTGTAAAATAAAAGTTTAATCGCTTGTGACTGAAAACTTTTGAAAAACTAAAAGAGTGGACGTACAAGTGCATATCTTAAATAATTTAAGCCAGTGTCGTTCCATAATTCTTTTCTCTTAATCTGCAATGAAGCTGATCGATTTACATCTAATAGAAACAAACCATCGGTTGCATGTCGGAATTTTATGGTAATAGATATGTATTAGTGGGCGTTTCAAAAAAAAAAAAAAACGCCGTTCTGTGGATTCACTGTGCTGAATATTTTAGCTTTTAATTATTTATTGAGCATTTTATGGAAAATTCCAAATGTTTAGACGAATGACGTTATGCTGTAATGGACACATGTTAAACAATCAATCGGTTGTTTGTTCATCAAAGTTCTTTCATCGTTGTTCGCGAACTTTTCAGTAACTTGTCTCTGTTAACGTATATGTGTATCTATGACTGCATATGTATATATGCACGTTTGTATACACGCACAAATACACACACACACGTATACGTATACATGTATGTGTGATTAGCAAGATACACGTCTTACACATATACAGACGTGTATATACATAAATACATACATTTGTGCGTGTATTTACATATATACGTACCTATATATATATACATATATATATGTATATATATATATGTTTCTTTATATATATATTTATTTATTTATTTATTTATTTATGGGTTCCAGCCAAGTGGCTGTGGTCATGCTGGAGCACCACCGTGATTTTCCGTCTTTATGCTTTGCTCTCTTCACGTTCCTTGCATGGCTCTTCTCCTGCACCTGATATAGTCCAATCAAGAGTTTTGGTGGCACATCTGGTGTATAAGAGAATTTGACATCGCTGCCCTAAACTGTGTCTCATTTCGAGCCATTGGTTCGTCTGGTATCGTGGAGAGGAAAGCGTCGAGTTTTGTCTTGAAGACCTCCACATCCGTGTCATGCAGGTCTCTCAAATGTTTTGGCAGCGCATTGAAGAGCTGAGGTCCTCTGAAACCGAGGCTGCTGCAGTATCTCGTTCTTATGTGAGATGCAGTGGACGGCACCTTTGGCACCATGCAGTGGTGACGCGTGCGGGCATTCCTGTAGTACTTGATGCCAAAGTTCGGCACCAGTCCTTCCAGTATTTTCCATATGTATATTATTACATATCTCTCCCGTCTGCGTTCCAGGGAGTAGTGACCTAGTGCCTGCAGTCGCTCCCTGTAGTTCATCTGCTGGACTGTGGCGATCTTTTTTGTATAGTGCCTCTGAATTGCCTCGAGTTCTTCTGTCCGTTTGACAGTGTGGTGACCACAACTGAGAGCAATATATAAACATATATATACATGTATGCATGTCTATGTATATCTATATATATAAAAATGAGAATATGTGTCTATCTGTCTGTCTGTCTGTGTGTGTGTGCGTGTGTGTGTGTGTGAATCCCTAAAACTCGAGAACTACGCAACCAATTTCATTCAAATTTTACAGATGCCTCACTTAGGGCTTCAGTTGTGTTTTAGTCAAAACAAGTTTTAACTTCTTGCAGAGTTCGAGCCCACGGCAACATAATATCTCCTCTACTATTTAAGTATTACGTGTCAAAAGTGAAACAAAAACACTCATGTCAAATACTTTCACTTTAAAAATGAAACTATTCCACTAACGGAAACAGTCACATTTCGATATTGTAATGACAGATACTTTCAGAGAGAGAGAAAGAGAGAAAGCGAGAGAGAGAGATAGATAGATAGAGAGAGAGAGAGAGAGAGAGAGAGAGAGAGAGAGAGAGAGAGAGAGAGAGAGAGAGAGAGAGAGAGAGAGATGTATATGTATACATATAGATGTATATGTACACGTTATTCCACTAACTGAAACAATCACATTTCGATACTGCAATGACAGATACTTGCAGAGAGAGAGAGAAAGAGAGAAAGAGAGAAGAGAGAGAGAGAGAGAGAGAGAGAGAGAGAGAGAGAGAGAGAGATGTATATGTATACATATAGATGTATATGTACACGTATATGTATAGATATATATATATAGATATAGATCTATATGCATACATGTATACGTATACATGCGTGTAGATGTATATATATATATATAGATGTACCTGTAATATGTACACATATATACATATATATACATGCATATAGATATCTATACATATATACACCCATCACACACATACACATGCACACAAACACACACATTAGTCATTTGTTTTCTTATCCAAAACTACGTCAAAAGTACTGAATGGATCTTTATGAAATTTGGAAATTATATTTTATGCATAACGGCCATAACTCCCATGAAAATTCATATATTTTTGATGTTGATGAAATTTTAACCCGAACATGACAAATGAGCATTATTTGTAATTCAACGGTACAACAGTGTAAGACTACTCTTTCAGATATACTTACATTGTGATTTCTGCAATGTGGTGCATAAATTGTCAAGTAAATTAGACGCATCTTTGCCTCCACTGGTTCACTTGCAAAGTGTTGAGTAAAATTATTTCGTTGCAGACCTCCTTTGAGTCATTTTATTATCACTGCGACACACATAGTCCCCAGTTGGTAACATTGATTTCAAGACCTTCCCAGATGAGAGACTGGTTGTTCTAAGACATTTATCGATTGTAAATTATGTCTGCAATTTGGAAATTATATTCTATGCATAACGGCCATAACTCCCATGAAAATTCATATATTTTTTATGTTGTTGAAATTTTAACCCGAACATAACAGATGAGCACTGTCTGTAGCTGGTCTTCTCTTGGAAGAGCCCTGCTTCTCACATGGACAACTTTATGTTGGCTGCTCAAGAGTGGGCAGCAAAAAAAACCTACTTTTACGAAACTTCATTGACTTTCATATATTTATATTGATATACATATATATATACGTGTGTTTGGGTGCGTGTGTGTGTGTGTGTGTATATATTTCTATATATAAAGATGAGAATGTGTGTCTGTCTGTCTGTGTGTCTGTGTGAATCCCTAAAACTCGAGAACTGCACAACACTCTTTTACAAACCCAATGAAAATACATATATTTCATATGTCAAAGAAATTCAAGCAATACATATAACACCAAAGTTAAAAACATTCCCAACAATTCCACAATCCCCAACCTCCAGAGCTATTGAAGAAACTTTTATCATCAACTGACCAAGATTCCTAACATTTGCAAAATAAAATTAGACGATACGACGCTGTAATACAGATGACACCATTTGGAACCACAAGAGATTTAACTGAGGCAGCATTCATCCAAACTTTCAAGATCCAACCTCAGATTTATCATCACATTGTCTCTCTACTACCTCTGTCAAATGAATCACCAAAATTGGCCTTCCATTATTTATAATCTGTACCTGTTTGTTTGATTACGAAATAAAATACACAAAACGTATTTCTGAATTACGTGTATTTACTTTATATAGATATGAGTTAAAAACTTTCTTCTAGCATTCCACTTAATGTCTATGTTCCATGCTGGCATGGATTGGGGAGTTATCAAAGTAGAAATATGGTATCGTAACTACTAACAGTTGAGGGTTGCGTAGACTAGACGGCGTTTTTAGATTTCATTATTCTCTTTAACCCGGGCAAAGCCGGGTATTTCAGCTAGTATATATATATATATATATATATATATATATATATATATATATATATATATATATATATATATATATACGTGTGTGTGTATGTCTATTTATATGTATGTATATATATACACAAACATATGTATACATACGCATACGTACTCATATATATTCAATGCAATGTTCTTATATGAGATGATATTTTAGAATGTGTACACCTGTGGCATTTTTAAATATTGATCTTTTATACCCAGTGTGAATAAGAATGAGTAACCCATCTGTAATACTTATTTGAAAGAAATAGATATATTCAGCTATTTCTTGTTTGAAGGCTAGGGTAAGCATTCTATCAGTTATGATGTCTCATTTTTCACAACGTGTGTACGCATGAAGTCTCCGCTTCTTAAAGAACTGAACTTCAATTATATGTTGACTCATTACAACGTGGGATAAAATGTTTGCTGTAAGCTTTCCGGATTTCCTGGGTCAAATTTCAAATAATTTCGAGATCAAGTCTGACCTCCATACTTCCGGTTCTCTTTCTCAACATACACATGAAGCACACAGACACAGATATATATGCATGTAAATATGTATATATATATATATATATATATATATATATATATATATATATATATATATATATATATATATATATATATATATATATACCCAAGAAAAGAAGAACAAACACAGAAAACAACAAAGCAAGGACATGGTACATGTGAAGTATTAGCAGACGCATAGGGAGGGGATGAAAGTTAGTTTCACGTTTCGAGCAACGCTCTTCATAACAGAGGAAAGTCCAATAGAAAGGAAGACGGAGCAAGAAAATCGCCAACGATTCACATATGGTTATATATGTAATTTGCAGAACACTATACATGCTCCCTTTCGGGTGAGCGTTCTGTGTCTAGTTGTGGAAATTATATTTTGTAAGCGACAGACTACGCTGATGAGCCTGCAGATATTTATTTATGTAAATATTAACAGGCGAAACCATTGGTACGTAGGTAATCGTTTTTAATTTCGTATATTTTCATTTGTCTTGCTCATTTTTACAGTGTGGCATTTTTGCTGATTTTTTTTTTTTTTGAGAACATAATCTTCGTAGATAAGTGATTTGGCATCTATTTCTAGCATATAGGAGTCCACTTTGGCGGTCATTCCTCTTAATTTAGTATGTAATATAATTTTAATCTCCCGATTTTTTTTAAATATGCTAGGCCACTGTTTTTTATTTATTAATATCAATTTCTACCCTCATTATTAAATTTATACACACACACACACACACACACACACACACACACACACACACACAATATATACATGTGTATGTGCCTGCAACTTTGCCCGTATGGGCGGAATTATCTTTGCTTACTTATATTTCTACAGTATATAAAATGCGCTCATAAACATACGCATATAAGCCGATGATAGCTCAGTTGTCCGAATCTTCGCAGTCACCGTCAATACTGTTTGTGTTAAAAAATTAATAAATTTGTAGTCATTGAGTAATCCTTGAATTTAATGTAATATTTTTCTTATAACATAAAGAGATACATTGATATAAATTTGAATTCGTCATATATATATAGCAGAGAAAATATTTTCACTGATCCAATCTGAAGTATTGTAGGGTACTGCGAATGATATGATAACAGGGGATTTGTAGATAGGACCTTTACTACGGGATAGCTTGTGAGGTAGTCCACAGAGAAGAGGCTTCTGGTTAGGCGGGAGAAGAGCTTGAGGATATAGATAGCCGACCGTAATCGCCCTCAAAGTGTGTAACTGAATAAAGCGAAATAAACAATTTACTGACACATTTTTGCTCCGTATTATGTTTATGTATAGCTTAATTAAGCTATAGTATAATAATAATAATATAGCGCGTTTAATATTTAGTTACGGAGAAATTGAAGATATCTGGAACGTCAACATGAAATAATCACTTGTGCAAATATATATTGGGACTGGCCTTGTCTCTGCATACGCTTCTGCTTCGACACCAACAAATAAGGCAGTTGTTATTGCTTAATACAACTTCCTGTGACAGAGTTAGCATTTTATTAGCTAGGCCTTTGAATATTTGATGCTATCTTCAATTGTTGAGAGGGCCAAGCAAGCATACTTTTCTAACTGCCTGGTTATTTTTTAAACATTCTTCATCATAATTCAACAAATCAGTGAAAAACAATCCGGAATAATATTATAGGATTATACATGTTGAACTCAATCCACTCTACATGTAGAGTATGAAAAGGAATTAAACAGCTGTGAAAAATGTAACACAATTCATTTGAAAATATATGTAAAGTAATTCGAGCCGCTCTGTAATTCTAAGGAAGAACGTAATATTCTCGACAACCAAACAAGACAGTTCTTCTTGCACGATACCAGTATGCCTCACCAGAGCAGTCTTTGGTTGGAGGGATTGAGAAACAATTGCGAAACGAATGGTTTGAATTGAAGAAAATATCTTTTGGAATTTGTTAATCTGTTATTCTTGAAATATTTTGCGAGAACTTCATTGTGTTGGCGGAAATTGACACGTGTAATTTAATGTAGTCTTTGTATATATGTGCGCAAAACCTTTCAATCTTCTTGATCTGATCTTAGTGATATTACTCAATAAATAATTAAATATGTACGACAGTGCAATACTTGGGTACATGATAAATTAGTAAAATTAGTAAAACAACTAAACTCCGAAAACTCCATCAGACAAGACTAGACATGAATTTCTGCGTGTATACATTCTACAGTAAATGAGACCGTATTAATACCACATACATATACACACAAACACAAACACAGACACGTACACACATGTGCACATGGTCACACATGCATACTCTCTTTTTCTCTCTCTCTATATATATATCTTGGAAACACTCCCGTATTATCGGCAGTTATTTCATGCACACAAGCAGTTAGCCCCTTAGGCTTGTAATACGTTAGTTAGGTTAATGCTTTCTCCTTTAAAATGTGTTCCTCTTGCGTTTCAAGAAGACCTTATCTTAAAAGATGGATTGAAGGACAATACGATTCTATGTCAAGAAGAAAGAAACATATGCTGACAGTGCTTAAGATCGCTTGATATATAACAGTGAAATAATCTTGCGTATATTCATGAAGAATGCATACACTGGAAAGTATCGATTCTAAGTTAAATATGGTCACAGAAAA
The DNA here is from genome assembly GCF_046866305.1 of Octopus bimaculoides. Lineage (NCBI taxonomy): Eukaryota > Metazoa > Mollusca > Cephalopoda > Octopoda > Octopodidae > Octopus > Octopus bimaculoides. The sequence goes on from NC_142928.1 coordinate 50,524,014, forward strand.
CAACACATTTGTTGAAGAATCCATAATTTTAATTAGATTAAAACATGATTTGATTTCAACAACCTTTCATTAATTTATTTACTTTAGCGAAACGCGTGATTAAATTAACCGCGATAATTGTAGAACTTCAGGAAAAATGAATAACAGCGTTATATTTTCTTTCTTTTCATTTCGTTTTTATTAGTCTTTATCTTGATTTTTCTTTCCCCTCTCACTGCTGATTATTGTTAAATTTTCTTCGTTTATCTGTACTTTTTCCTTCACTCTTTTTAAAACGTAAATTAATGAAAACAATAGTAAAGATTCAGAATAATACTTACATCTTTATACATTTTTCTGTATATTATTAAACGCATTGATTACTATTCTTGAGCGTGTGTGAGTGTGTGAGTGCAATTGTGTGAGTATGTGTCTGTGCGTGTCCGTGTGTGTGTGTGTGTGTGTGTGTGTACTGGTGTGTATATATATACGTAACATACATATACATACATATATATATATATATATATATATATATATATATATATATATATATATATATATATATATATATATATACATATACATATACATATGTTTATGCGTGTGTCTGTGTGTGCATGTGTGTGTTTGAGTATGTGTATGTGCCGGGGAACATACATTTATATGTGTTTACGCGCAATATATTTATATATGCAAGATTTGTTTATAATGGTGAAACATATGTACATGTTGGGCTACGTATGAATATCTGATGGACGAGGATAAGGTAGAGAGAGAGAGTACGATAAACGGAGAAACATAGAGTGCGTATGTATATTTTTCTCCTTCTGCGTATGTAGGAGTTGTTTGAAGCATAAAATATAACATACAAATCTAGCGCATGCTTCTAATTTTTCACTGGAAACAAAGAGAAAATACAGCGTGGCATTTAATCTAATAACCAAGATGCTAATTCGCAATATAAACTAATTAATGTGATATTCTTTGGTTTTTATTATCCATACACACCTGAAATTAACTATCTTTAAATGTAATTTATTACTCACCGATGCAAAGTATTTCTGTGTTATACGAATATTGAAAAACAACTAAATTCCTAAAATTCAGACAATTTCATTCCATCTGTTGTTCTTATTAACCAGGCAAGCAAACAGAAAATCATACAAAAAGCAGCGCTTCATATGTTCTGGCAAATATGCAATAAATTTAAGTATATACATTAACACTAACACAAACAGAAACCAGCTCCCTAGAAAGAAAATAAACACTCATCTGGCGCATCAAAAGACTCAGTAAAAAAATCAACCGGCTAAAATACTCCCACATACAACATCCACATTCAACAACAATGAAAAGGCTGGAGCCAGAAAAAAATTCTCTGCAGACCGACAGGAAAACCTCCATTGAAAATCAAAAAGCTGCAGAGGAACAGTGGGTAATAAAAAAAAAATCAAGCAGAACCCGAAAGTGTTCTATTCATATCCAAATATGCATAGAACCGCTGTCTCACCGTTGGGCCATTGATCGATGCTAATGAAATGGCACAAACGCTGAAGAAACAATACTGCTCTGTCTTTAATGAACCCACTGAGGTTGGCGTAAGTGAAGCGGACGAAGATGATTCCCAAAATAAAATCTCGGACATAACCTTCACTGCCTCAGACATCATAGCAGGAATAAATGAGCTCAATACTATTCTCTTGTGGGTTCTGATAGATTCCCCGCTCGTCTCCTGAAGGACTGTAGACACCAACTTGCAGTCCCTCTCACCGACCTCTGGAGAAAGTCTTTAGACTCAGGTTATATATCAAAACAGCTCCTATCCTAATCTGTCATCCCGGATTCATCGCAGTCATCTATCGCCCAAACTTACTCACCTCCCACATAATTAAAGTGTTTCAAAGAGTGGTAAGATTAGGGATAGCTGGCTTCCTAGAGATCAACAGACTCCTAAATGCAATTCAGCATGGCTTTCGCTGTGGCAAGGACTGTCTAACACAGTTCTTACACCACTTTGAGGATATACTTAAAGCCTTTGGAACAGGTTCGAGCTCTGATGTCATACATCTTGACTTCAGTAAAGCTTTGAATAGAGTTGACTATAATATTTTATTCTCAAAATTGGCGAATTGTTGAAATCCGTGAAAAACTTCTAGACTGGATTGAGAATTTCCTGGCGAATAGAATACACCATGTTGTGATCGATGGAGTCAAGTTGAGCCCAGTAAAAGTCACCAATGGTGTCCTTCAGAGGACTGTCTTGGGTTCGACCCCCTTTTTAATCTATATAAACGACCTTTCCAGTGTCGTAAATCACGGCAAAGTGAAAATATTTGCTGATGACACTAAGCTCCAGAAATTATCAATGAAGAAGAAGACCGAACTCAACTCCAGTCTGATTTATATACTATGAGTCAATGGGCAGGCAAAAACAAAATGCAACTGAAGGAGGGAAAGTTTGAGCTGATGCATTTTGGAAGAAAGTCAATACTAAAACAGCCATACTCTCTTCCTTCAGGGGAACCGTTCACAGCATCTAATAATATCAGAGACCTAGAAGTAATTGCTGATAACAATCACAGTTGGAGTGCCCACATCAACAATAACGTCAATATCGCTCGTAGGATGAGCTCCTGGATTTTAAGAATCTTCCGGTCCAGAGAACAAGGTGTCATCATTCCAATTTGTACGGCCACACCTCGAAAATGGCTGCCCTGTTTTCTCCCCATACAAAACAAGACATCCAGAAAATTGAATCACTCCAAAGAACATTCACTAAACGAATTAAGGGTGTGACTGATTTCGATTACTGGGACCGCCTGAAAGCCTTGAAACTCTATTCTCTCTAGCCCCGCCGTGAGTGGTACATCATTTACATGATGTGGAGAATATACCTCCAGCATTACCCAAACGACCTGAACATTAACTTCAAGGTTCATCCAAGGCTAAGACCACGGGCCATTCATCCCCTGCCCAATTCAGGATGACAGGGTACACTGGGACATAATTTCTTTTCCTCAACAGGCCATGCCCAATTTGATATTGCTCCAAAACTGATCGAAGAGGAAAAGGATCCGATCAACTTTAAACGGAATCTGAAAAAAATTCTTCTCGGATAAGCCACCTATACCTGGATACAACTCAGTCAACAAGAACTCTCTATTTGAATGGACCATGATACCACAAAACTTGACTTAAAAAGGATTTATATAATCCTACCAGGTGGCACTATTAAGTTAGACATAGCCTGGACCAATCTTTAGTCGAAACATATCTAAGTGTATCTAAGTTTATATATACATGTATGTATGTATATGTGTGTATCTCTCTCTCTCTCTCTCTATATATATATATATATATATGTATATATATATATATATATATATATATATATATATATATATATATATATATATATATATATATATATATATATATATATATATATATATGTGTTATAATTTCTAAATCTCTCTAAAAGAGAGATACAGCATGCATTCCAGAGAGATAGGACGAATGCTGCTGTTGATTATATGTAAATGTGTGTATATATGTATGTATCTATATGTATATGCTTGTATTGGTTACATGAAAATTCTACGTTCAGAATCAAAACTTCCTCCAGTATAGTCTTGTGGTTATAACTTAATTTTGGCTTCAAATTTGGTAAAGGGCGTAGGTCGACTGTATTGACCGCAGTACTCAACTGGTACTTATTATAACTTATTATATCGGCCCCGACATGCTGAAAGGCAAAGTTGTGATCGATGTAATTTGAAAACAGCACTGAAAGACGGACGAAATACTGCTAAGCTTTTTTATCCGGCATGCTTATGATTGTACCAGCTCACCACCTTATAACTCTATTCACTTTTATATCTAATCTCAAGGCACCACAAACGCAGAATCATTATCATCCCGAACAAAATGCTAAGCAACATTTTGTATGTCTTTACTTTCAAAATTTAAATTTCACCGAGTTTCACTTTGCCTTTCATCCATTTCGGGTCGACAAAATAAGTATCATTTAAGCACTGTTGTTGATGTAATCGACATATACGCCTCCCACACCACCAAACATGCTGGCCTTGTGCCATAATTTAAAATGAATATTATTCCAGGTTTTGGTATCCAGATGTACAGCGCAAATGTAGGAGATTATTTTTCTATTCGCATAACATGTGCGTTTCATTTCGGTAACATAATGCAATAAAGTGTGCCCCGGAAGATCACTTGTGCTCCACCATCTCATTGCGCTAGGACGGCCTAACACTGAGTTCGAAAAAAAACCACAGTAGAGAAGAAAACTCACATAATTTATTTGATACATCCCTCCACATACACACCCGAAGTGTTAACATCCGTTTTTTTTTCCCCTTGCACTATTTTTAGGTTAACTTTCTAAGTAGCACTGTATCACTATCCCGTGTTCTTTGCTGGTCTACTTCCTCGTTGTTGTTTTTTTTAACTACTGCTGCAGTATTAGAATGACAGCTGTGATCAGTCTGCATCTTTACTGAACTACTGATCCACTGCCGAGTGAGAAGCCTTCCCTTAAAAGTCCAGCTTAATTTTCTCTGTAACAACCGGAGTTCTTCGGTAAGGCAACGTTCGTCCCCATCGTCATCACCACTATTATTTTTCGACATCTAAATGTTTCAAGCACCTTCCTATTGCATTATTTGTTGCACCTTTATGCAAGCGGGGTGGTGTGGGCTGCATTATTTTTTTGGCGTGGTGGATATTGTACTGTATCAGCACGTTTTGTTATGGGGTTTGGTTTGAGTCTTCTTTTGTATTATTTTTTGTTTTGTGTGTTGCTTGGGTTCTACTGTTGGGTATCGGCCTTCTATAACACATGTTGTAGGTCTTTTTTCATTTTGTTGGGTTTTTACAGTATGAGTGTATTCTTCTATGTTTTTTGGAGGGATTTTGCATAGTAGTGTGTGTAACTCCTAAATCAACAATTTTATAGTATTTATAGTTATCAATTCGCCGTTATTTTGTTTGGCTTTGTTATGCGTTCCAGTAATTATTATTGTTGTTATTATTATTATTATTATTATTATTATTATTATTATTATTATTATTATTATTATTATTGTTCAGTAGTTTTATTTTTATAACGTGCTTTCACTTCACTACCGAGCGCAGCTCTGTGCGCCTTGGGTATGTGCTGTGGTTTGCTGTGGTGCTTTTATGTTTACTGTATTGAAAGTGTTTTGCGTAGAATGTGTGCAGTACCCAGTAGTGCAATTTTCTGTATGTTACATATATTTGTAAGTCCTGGTATTTTGGTTATGTATTTGTCTGAGTATTTTTTCATTATACCTAAGGCACCTACTATGATAGGAATTGTTTCTGTTTTTAGACTCCACATTCGAGTTATCTCTACTGCCAGGTCTTTGTATTTTGAAAGTGTTTCCATTTCTTTTAGAGAAACGTTGTCATCTGCTGGTATTGATACATCAATTAGAAAGCAGTTTTTTCCTTCATGATCTTTGACAACTATATCTGGTCTATTTGCCTTAATTTCTCTATCTGTGTGTATTGGCATATCCCAGAGTATGGTTGCTTTCTCGTTTTCTGTGACCTTTTCTGGCGTGTGTTTATACCATCTTTTTTCTGTTGTTATTCCATAGTGTTGGCATAGCTTCCAGTGTATATAGGTCCCAGCTCTGTCGTGTCTGTGAATATATTCCTTCTTAGCCAGGACTGGGCAGCCAGAGATAATATGATTTATTGTTTCTTGTCGATCTCCACATATTCTACAGTTACTTGTTATATTTCTTTTCATTATGTGTTTTTGGTAATTTCTGGTGGGGAGGCTCTGGTCTTGTGCAGCAATTAAAAATCCTTCAGTCTCTGCTTTGAGTCCTGAGCTTCTCAGCCATTGCTGGGATTTTTCTCTGTCTATTTCTTTCGCATTTAGTTTAGCCCAGTATTTACCATGTAGGGGCTTTTCTTGCCATCGTTTTATCATGGTCCGTTGTTGTTCTAGCTTTAGTTTGGATTTCATTTGTTTTATAGCTTTTGTTGTTTCTTCTTCTTCTTCTTCTTCGTATTTGTTAGGTAGATTGATTTCTTGTTTGTATTTGTCAGCTTCCTTAAATACTGAAAACAGTTTTTTGTTTTGCTCGTGTTTTGTGGCTATTTGTATTAGCTTCACTTGCTTCTGGAGTAGGTATTTTTGCAGTCCTATGGTGGTTATTTTATAATAGTTTTCTAGCTGTATAAGACCCCTGCCACCTTCTGTGCGTTGTATATATAGCCTTTCTATGTCAGATTTTGGGTGGTGCATCCTATATCCTGTCATTATTTTTCTTGTTTTCCTGTCTATTTTATATAGTTCGTTTAGTGTCCAGTTAAGGATGTTGTAGCTGTAGCTTATAACTGGGACAGCTAAAGTGTTGATACCCATTATCTTGTTTTTAGCATTGAGCTCTGTTTTTAGTATTGATCTAACTCGTCTATAGTACTCTTTCTTTATTTTTTCTTTCATTTGTGTATGTTGTATCCTATCTAGTTTATTGACTCCTAAATACTTATATGGTTGGCTTTCGTCTAGTTCTCTTATTTCATTGGCTTTATCTAGTGTTATATTGCTACTTTTAACTAATTTTCCTCTTTTCAAGGTTGCTTTGGCACATTTTTCTAATCCGAATTTCATGTCTATTTCCTTGGTAAAGCCGTGTACTGTCTGTAGTAGTGTTTCTAGCTCTTTGTCGTTTTTAGCATATAATTTTAGGTCATCCATATATAGAAGGTGGCTGACTGTTTTTCCATAGCATGTGTAACCGCATCCAGTTCTATTTAGCAATTCGGTTAAAGGTGTGAGTGCCAGGCAGAACAGGAGTGGAGAGAGCGTGTCTCCCTGGAATATTCCTCTTCTAATGGGGATGGCTTTCGTTTTCACAAGTCCCTCTTTTGTTTGGAGC
>NC_142928.1:50535933-50543433 GCF_046866305.1 Octopus bimaculoides
TTACTTTTTTGCAGTCTTTTATCCTCCAAATCAATATGTTTTGTCAAGGGGGATTGTCTTCCCGTGCTTGAATACAAAAAAACAAGATGACCTTTAACTAGTGCAATCATTTTTGATAAACCACCCACGCACTAAAATATAATATATATTGTGATGGATCGCACACCAGTGACAAACAACCACGCGCATCTCAGAAACTACTCATTCTTTTCTGCAAAAGTAAAGGGTGTCATCCGATTACTGCACCAACTTGAAGTAGCTTGAGTATAACTATTGTAGTCTGCAAATGATGTCTATATCACTGTGAACTGAGTGCTTTTTACTTATCCTATCAAATATTACACTACCCTAGATTTCTATGTATCCCTCTCTATCACTCTCTCTCTCTGTATATATATATATATATATATATATATATATATATATATATATATATATATATACACACACACACAGACAGACAGACAGAGAGACGGAGAAACAGACAGACATAAATTAGTGTAGTGTCATCTGTGATAGGATAAAAGATAAGGAAAAAACCACTATATATATATATATATATATATATATATATATATATATATATATATATATGTATGTATGTATGTATGTATGTATATATACACGCACTCAAACAATTGTGTGTGTTTAAGTGTGTGTGTGTGTGTGTGTGTGCGTGCGAGGGGTATCTATGTGTCTGTGTGTGGATGTGTTTGGATGTATTTATACAGAGGGTGCTCTGGCTAAATTTGCCCGCATTTTGTCACGTCTTTTTCAGGAAGATTATTTAGTATTGGTGAACATTCAGCAGTGTTGGAGAACAGTATTGTTGTTGACATGGATGACTTGAAGCCATCTGAAAGATAGAAATCATTTGCGTGTATCATTATGGTTCACGTGAGTATCACAATACTGACATCATTGTTGCTGCTAATTGCGCTGTGAACATGCTCAGCAGGAAGTTACAAAGCGGGATTTTTGACTAGGTTCGCAAGCCAGAGTTCATTATGAAACCTCTGAGTTGGCATTAGGCTCAATTCAGATGGCTGCGTTAAGCTTCTGGAGAATGTGTTCAATGTCTGCCAAGAGACAGTTGCTGCTGGAAGTTCATGTAGATGGTAGCATGATACAGATGCATTCCACACCTCCGAATAAAATCAGAAGTAACTGTTGGATAATTACTTTGACTTCACCAGCTCCAATTTCTGGCCTCCTAGTCTCTCCATTTATAATCACTTGGATTACTATATGTTGCACGCGGTTGAGAAAGGCACTAATCGCTCTGTTTGTTGCTGGTCATGGTGTAGGAGGTGTTCGAAGATATTCCCAGGGAAACAGTATGTAATGCATCTGACAGGTTCCAGAGGGCGTGTCAATGCTGAGAGTAGGCTGCATTGAATAAACTTCGAGCCATCATCTAGTTAAGTGGTTCTCAACTGGGGGTCCATATAGCCCTTTAGATTCCATATTAAATTTTGGCCACATCCACACAACAAAATAATAGATTGGGGATCTGCAATAGTATTTTAAGTGCCCCTGAAAAACTTTTGTTTTAAATGTGTGTATTGGTATGTATTGTAAGAAACAGCTTCCTGGTTTCTATAAAACTAATTTTTAAACATTGAATACCTATGGGGTCCATCAGAATGAAATAGGGATCAAAGCTGTCCAAAGATAAAAAAGGATAGTTGAAACATTTATTTTTTTTAATACTTCATTTATGGTTGGGATATTGTCCTTTTTCCTTTTTATGCAAACTGACCAATTTAGACCGAACATCTGTGTTTCTGTGTGTGTATGTATGTGTGTGTGTGTGTGTGTATGTGTGTGTGTGTGTGTGTGTGTGTGTGTGTGTGTGTGTGCGTGCGTGTGTGAAGAAATAATAAATTGCAAATTAGATTTAAAGTAATGTAATAAAGTTCTTTTCCCAGTCATATAGATTCACTGCGCCGGTTGCTCGGTTCCCGTGGCGTCTGTACTCCACACATGGACGGACCGCCAGATGTGAGCTACAAAGAAGGGAGTTTAGAATTTTATGAGATCTATGTTTTGCCAAGAAACAAGAAAATATCCTAAAAGTGACGCATGATGCTTGACAAAATGAAATATTTTCTCTTCTTTTATTCGGAAATAAGGCAAAATCAGTAACTTTCAAGTATTGTATCGCACCAGGGTTGAAAAAGCAAATCATTAGGTTCACTTTAATCGATTCGTGTTTGCATATTAAAGATTGACGGCTAATTTGTACACTACGCGCAGTCGAATAGATGATACAACTTTGGATCGTATAATCACATTCATCATTGCTAATGAATCAGCAGAACCATATCTCCCTAACTTATGTAACTTTTAAGAAACTTGCAATGATCCATCCCACTGAGAAATGTAAGCGATATACTTGCCGTATCTGAGAGGTGAATTTTGGCTTCTACCGATTACATGGGATCTCCTTTATGGAGAATGACAGCGCTCTCAAACCAATGTTTTTTTTTATAACTATGCCTTAAGTAGTATCGACTATAGTATACTGATAACTCTTCGTTGTAAATGCATAGTCATCCTACGAGAATGTCGTAGTTTTGTGTCCGATATAACGCATTCATTAATAAACTTTACAACTTTCAAGATAATATTAATGTCACATTATAGTGTTTTCCTGAAGAACTTTCCGTGATTTGCAAGTTTATGTTCACAAATTGCTAAGAGGAAATGTTTTACTGGTATTTTAGTAATATATTCTCACAATAAGTTTGTGGTTTGCTGCAAATCAAATTGTATTCTCTTTTATGCATGTTGATGCCATATTCATCTCTTTTGTCATCACCTACCATTCACTTTTATCTTATAATATATTATATAGTCATTTTTTTTATTTGTAATGATTGTTAAATTTTCTAAAGCAAGTTTTAGGGACCTTTTCTAGTATCGGTTATTAGTTAATGATCGTATCACTTAAATTTCCTTGTTTAAATTATAAGAGTGGACGACAGTTTCAAACCGCATTTAGGAAAGTATTTTGCCTGCAGATATCCTAGAGCTATACGGACACTCTCACTTTCCGAAGCCCAAGATATTAGTCCAGTTTACTTTTTCAACATTGTGGTGTATTATGTATGGTTTATTTGTTCCTAAATTTCTATCCGTGGAAGGAATGATATAGCTTTGTTGCTTTTTAAATTGATTGCTAAAGTTATTTTCAAGACCAACGTCAAATCTATGAAACACTTCTTCGTATCTCACGCAAAAATATCATTGGGATATCTGGTGTAAATAATGTAATTATGTTTAGAAATAATTTTTTAATATGCGTTGAGGTGCGCAGCTGTAAAATAATTTACTACCTATTGTACATTGAATGCTATTAGCAGCAGCAACGTTACTTCAGATTTTATTTTGGATGTTTGCTAAAATGTACGAAACCTTAGAATGGAAGCGCTCTGGGCTTTCGAATATTTTGTCATTGATGACAAGTTTTGATCTCTCCGAAACCTAACATCTAAGAAACCGATTTATTTTTATGTTATTTACACCTACGTACGTATTTGCACCAGACTCATTCTCTGTTCACATACATACACATATACGTATATGTATATGTAAATAGATATCTACAGTGATAGATAGATAGATATCTACAGTGATAGATAGATAGATAGATAGATAGATAGATAGATAGATAGATAGATAGATAGATAGATAGATAGATAGACAGGCAGACAGATAGAAAAACATCAACATACATACATACAAACACATACACATACATATATATATATGTGTGTGTGAGTGTGTGTGTGTGTGTATGTGTGTGTGTGTGTGTGTGTGTGTGTGTGTGTGTGTGTGTGTGTGTGTACATGCATATTGCTACATATATGTATACAGAGATGCACGCATTTAAACACATAGTGAAGAAGAATGAAAGAGATCTTTTAAACAGTTGTACGTTATCTTAAATATCGCTCGATATATTTCAGTGAATAATTAATGTTTATTAAGAAAAGCTTAACTATGATTCAGCTATTTCACTGTTTGTGGACCTGGTCGACTGCAATCTTTTGTTTGAATTTTGACTCGCCATTTCCCAGCTTCATATTCAGTCGTATACATTTAAAATTTACATTAACGTATATATACTCACATAAACCCATATTTTACACATATCATATAAACAAGTTAGGGATTTTGTGGAGCTAAAATATATAGGATCGAGTTCACTCTAAATCTGCATTATATTATTATATTAACTCCTAGCTATGTTGTGTGTCTGAAATTTAATATAATTTAACATTAACTAAACAAAATCCTCATGGCTGAAAGTACAAGATAAACTTATAGCATATCTATTGCTGAAGCAGGGCACAGATTTAAGTTTCTGCCTCCACTAACAATAAGATTGAGATTATATATTGTACTTTTTGCGGAGAGAGAGAGAATAAGCAAATCCTTATAACACAATATTTCAATTCAAAAGTCAAGCCTATTGAAAATCTTGACAACCAGTTAATAATCTCAGTACAAATAGGAGATTAAATCTCACAATATACTCGCTAACATTGGGTTGCAGCAAGTGTAATAGAATATATTAGTACGTCATACTATAGTTTAAACATTGTTGAACGAAAATGTTTCTTAATATTTACGAAAAAGCGATTAGAGACGCAAATAATCCCATTTAAATATACGAAGAGAGAATTGTAATTTGGTACTCCATGCATTTAATAAAGAAAATTTCGTTACAGAAATAACTATCGGTAATCTAATTACAATACTGTTGCAAAGATAAGATGTAATTAATACAAGCTTGATACTAACTGACAGTTTGAGACTAGAGGATCCATAACTTATACGAATTAATGTTCCAATAATTCTCATATATTCTCAAGAATAGTAGCAATTTTCAGCATTAAACTATGACGCACACAAGCGGATGTAAAACTTAATGACTGCTGAACCCTAACTTGATATCTGTTAAAATAAGAACGTTAACAGGTCGTAAATTAGCATATACTGTAGCCACAACAGAAAAAAAAGCTTATACAAATCAATACGGTTAAACGAATTACTCATATCTTTCATAGAAACTTCAAGGCAAGCATCATACATTGCAATAAGATATACACAACCAAAACAATAAATAAAAGTTGCATAGTCACTCATAACACATTAAGATGTCTTGAGTAACTCTCCGGAGGAATAAACCATCACCTATTCAAGAATCAACCTCAACTACATGAGAATTAGCTGTATAATCAACGGAAAACCAGTTACATACACACACATACATAAACACACATATGCATGCGTGCGTGCGTGCATACATGTATGAGTGGTGTATGTAGTGTATGTCTGTATCTGTGTGTCTGTGTGTCTGTGGTTGTGGCTGTATGCGTATGGACGTGATACTCATTTCTATATCTATATAATAAAATAATGCTAAAACCTCGTTTGATCCGATCATATATCAAGTATATGCCATTTTTTAAAGAATCTAGATAGCTATTGCAAGATTAAGTTTCTGTCCATATACTCCATTAATCTGACACATTTGTTTTACTTGATTTTATATATAGATGTATCTCTGTGTTCATAAGATTACAGATGGAGATGATGTTCAATGCATATAAATTTGAAAAGGACGATAGTATATTGAAAATAATATCATCTTAAAGAGCAACTGCAAAATATATGTGTATATAATTACATATATGCATATATATATATATGTATATGTACTCATGTATGTATATGTATCCATATATATGTGTGTGTGTGTGTGTGTGTGTGTGTGTGTGTGTGTGTGTGTGTGTGTGTGTGTGTGCATGTGCGTGTGTGTGTCTGTAGAAGGTTGAAAAAGAACACACGAGTTGATATATAAGGAAAAAGTCAAGGTAGAATATGCTAAAATAATTTTGTAAAAATATTTCATTACCGGTTTCGGTCAGTGAGATTTTTTCAACTATAAGTATGGAAAACAATTCAATTTTGAAAACATTAAATTTTGGGAAAATTAAATGAAAAGTTTTTTAAAAGAATATTTGCATACTATTCAAGTACAAGGGACATTTTCCTTGTTTCGGCCTGTCTCTGTCTCTCTTGTTTACTCTTGTGGGTTCGAGGTCGTTGTGAATTTTTGGCCGAAAAGAAGAAGAAGAAGAAGAAGAAGAAGAAGAAGAAGAAGAAGAAGAAGAAGAAGAAGAAGAAGAAGAAGAAGAAGAAGAAGAAGAAGAAGAAGAAGAAGACTGCGAGAGTGCGACGATAGTAGCAGGATGTTAAATGGTTAAGTGCCCTGAAAGTGACTTCTTGTGGATGGTAGTAGTGATTGAATTCTTGAGACATCTCTTTTGAATGTATTGTTTATAATATTTGCGTAGGTGTTATTCTAAATAACAGTAGTAGTAAAGTAAGGAAGAAGGTGGCGGAGAGGGAGAAGAAAACGAAGAAGAAAGAGAGAGCGAAGAGAAAATAAGAGAATGCGGGATGGTATAATAGTAGTAGGATGTTAAATGGTGAAGTGACCTAAAACTGGCTCCTTGTGGATTATAGCAATGAGTGGGACTGTTTTTAATGAATTCTTGGGTATCGCTTTTGAATGTATCATTTTTAATATTTGCATGTGTGTGCTTATGTCATTTGTTGTAGATGCATACAAAAGGGGTCTGTATTTTGTAATAAAGAGAGTCTCTTCACTAATTCGTTGGCATCAGATTGTATCGTCCCTGAATTAATAAAGAGTAAACATTGTGAAGATTGGATTTTTGTTATTGGTGTTCACTGAATGCTATGTTTCTGTTTTTGTTTGGGGTGGGGGGGGATTTTGATCTGGGATCTGTGCAGAGCAATCCTTTGATATAGACTTCTTTTTGTTTAGCACACCATCCACAAGAAGTCACTTTCGAGGCACTTGACCATTTAACATCCTACTACTATCATAGCACTATCGCATTCTTCTTCTTCTTCTTCTTCTTCTTCTTCTTCTTCTTCTTCTTCTTCTCTTTCTTCTTCTTCTTCTAGTTTTCTTCTTCTTCTTCTTCTTCTTCTTCTTCTTCTTCTTCTTCTTCTTCTTCTTCTTCTTCTTCTCAGCCAAGAATTCACAACGACCTCGAACCCACATGAGTAATCAAGAGAGAAGGAGACAGGCAGAAACAAGGAAAATGCCCCTTGTATTTGAATACTATGCAAATAGTCTTTTAAAAAAACTTTTCATTTAATTTTCCCAAACTTTAATTTTTTCAAAATTGAATTGTTTTCCATACATCCAGTTGAAAAATTCTCAATAAACGAAACCGGTAGTGAAATGTATTTTACAAAATAATTTTAGCATTTTGTACCTTGACATTTTCCATATATATATATATATATATATATATATATATATATATATATATATATATATATATATATATATATATATATATATATATATATATATATATATATGGAAAAAGTCAAGGTAAAATATGCTAAAATAATTTTATAAAAAACATTACAGTACCGGTTTCG
>NC_142928.1:50548433-50553433 GCF_046866305.1 Octopus bimaculoides
GAACTATCAATTAGCACATATTTATTTTGGTAATTGAAACTTTACAACATATATTCCTGATCTCTATCTTTAACATCTAATCTACTTAAATCAATCATCAGATTCCTGTATTGATTATCCTTGTTATTTCCTAACATCCTTTCTTTTCTCAGTCCCTTAAACATCAGTATACACATTATTATAAACTAATATAAATCCGATAATAATTTTTTATCTTTTATTCACATTATATAAATAAGGCTTACCTATGTGTCTCCTAAATAGTATCATTATCTTATCGTCAGCTAATAAGTTTTTTTTAAGATAATTCAAAATAGTGTTCATGATCACTATATACTTAATATACTTAATATCCTTAAATTTTACACCCTATCCAGAGCCCCTGAATTCAATATTGACATTATTTCATGATTTTTGTGGAAGACAATTACATCTCATTTTATTTTATTAACATACCTCTTATTGTGTAAACATTAGTTAGAGTTCTGTTGTTGGCTGTACCACTATACTGTTACTCGATTCAGACTAAAAGTAAAAAACCTATTTGACCCATATACCTAGGGCTATAATTCCTCAACATTAACTCCTCAACATTTTGATAGTAATAAAATGACCTGATACTACTATGACCAGTGAAACCTCTAGATTCTAATACTTTTATAGCCTTGTCCATGCATACTGCTTACACCTTCCCTCTCTTTAGAAGTAATTGTCCCTTTGCTATCACCACTAGATAAGAAACAATAGAATTCTGAGACAGTTAAAACTTTTGTCTAGAATCAATTACTAGCCTGATAGACCCTGCTATGTCAAGATGGACTTATATATTCTTCCTCACATTTGGATTTTGTGTATGCTCTCTCCCACTTGGATTTAATATGTTGCCACATTTGTAATATGTCTTTTTTCTGCATTTTTCGTGCAGCTGAATATTGCTCTTCATATTGCATTTAAGGTAATGCTCACATTACTTAAATAAATTGAAGCAGCATGAAACGTGCGTACTGCAATCACTTTTGAAATCCGTGTTGGTTATTGTTTGATTTTAATCACCCATCCTTTTGGGATGCGATATTCGGGTGCCTTCGCATAAGTACCATATTCAAGCCTTGAATCTATATATATATATATATGGGAGAATGTTCGAAAAAAACAACAGACGAGGACAGGTGGTGTAAACAACAAAAGGATGTATTAGTTTGACGCTCGGGAATACAGAAAGTCTTTAACGTTTCGAGCTACGCTCTTAAGCAGAAAGAATACGGAGAAAACAAGGAGAAAAACACGAAGAATATATATATATATATATATATATATATATATACACGTCTATGTATATGTGTATTAAGTATGTATTTATGCATGCATGTACGCATGTTTGTATGTGTCTAATGTAAAATCTCTGTATTTCCAATCTATTGACTATACTTGTATGTATACATACTTTGGAGGAGTTATAAAATTCACACATTTCTTTTCAATTATTCCGCTTTAGACTATTCAATTATACTGCTGTATTTTAAATAAGGATAAGCCCTTGCATTGTGAGAGTTGTGTATATTACTCAATCAGTTTTCTTTTTCTTTTCAATGTATTAGCACCAATTAGTGACAAATTTAGTGTAGTAGGACTCTGGATAACTATAAATAACTATTTCCTTCAAGACATTGATACGGTCTTTATTTTCCGAAATTGTAAAACCAGAATGCATGTATCTATGTCCTGATGGATATCTTTTCTTGCAAATAACTGAACATAGAGAAAACCATTCTCCGAGTTTTCCTGTGATAACAAGATCGCTTATGAAACGCCTTTGCAGAATCAATGTATGCACACATCAGGTGTCATGTGAAAATTTGGAACCTTGGTTCTCATTCCTAAGGTAATTTTTTGATGATGCCTATTATTATTATTATTGTTATTATTATTATTATTATTATTATTATTATTATTATTATTATTATTATTATTATTATTTTATGTTTGACTTTTGTTTTGTATGTGTACAAGTTGGATCCAAGTCTCACCCAGAGACCTCAAGAGACAACAAGTTAGAATTTCATGTAGGTGTTATGCCTAGGGTACCATATATTTGGATTTGTACAGTTTTGTTCAAGTGAATGTTTAAGAAACCATAAGAAAATTATGTGTTTGCTTTAAAATTTGAGATCACATAGACAGTATTTTACGTAGGATATGGGCAGTTCCCATGGGCACTATCTTTTGAACTTCAGCCATTTTGGGGTTTCCTGGAATCTGATCTAGGTAGTAATCAGCCCGTTTCGCTGTCATTCCCAGGGCACCTATGACAATAGATATTGTTTTCGTCTTCAGATTCCACATTTTGCTAATTTCTATTTCAAGATCTTTATATTTGTTCAGTTTTTGGTAGGTCTTGACAGATACGTTTATATCGATTGGGACAGTCATATCAATGAGGAGGCATGATTTTTGTCTGAAGTCTTTCAGTATGATGTCTGGCCTATTTGCGTCTATCTTTCTGTCAGTTTGAATGGTGAAGTTCCAGAGGAGTGCAATGTGATCATTTTCAAGTACTGGGGGTGGTTTGTGTTCCCACCAGTTTTTATCATGGGGCAAGTCCAGGTTTTTGCATATTACCCAGTGAATATATTGTGCAGCTCTATCATGCCTGTTGAGATACTTTATTATTATTATTATTATTATTATTATTATTATTATTATTATTATTATTACTATTATTATTATTATTATTTATGTCACTGCCTGGAATCGAACTCAGAATCGTGAGATTAGTATTCCACCACGCCAAATGCCCGTGGGAAATTATGCAGTGAATTTTAGGGCTTATAAATCTAAAATTTCCTATCCTTCTTTAATACCGGTTCCCATATGGTATTCATATCTGCACTCAGTCTGCTTGGGAGGTTGATTTGTCCTTGCACATGTGTTGCTTCTTTTAGTTTTCGTATTTTCAAGTGGTTTTCTCTGTCTATTATTTTAATTTCATCCCACAGGGGGAGGTGGACTCCATTTTTCCATACATGACCAGCTATACCTGATTCATCAATATCTCCTCGTGTCACAACTTAGCGATGTTCGTCTACTTTTATTTCGCCTTTGTATAACCTACCACAGCTGCATGGGATGGAGTACATGCAGTTTTTGGTCATATTCTCTTCAATTAGTGGTTTTACTCGAAGGAGATATTTACGAAGTGTTGTATTACTCTTGAATACTGTCCTGATGTCATGTGGCTGCATAGCTTTTGTATCTTTTCGTAGAGACCTTTCACATAGGGTAGAAAGACTGTAGACAGTTTATTGGTTTCATTCTCTCTTTTCTTCAGAATTGGAGTGGAGAGTATATTTTTGGGGTAGTTGTTGCTTAATAGATTGTTACTGAGCTTGATCATTTCTTCGTGGTGGGTATCACGATCGATACTTATATTCTTTGCTCGATGTTTTAGACACTGAACAATTCCTCTCTTTCCATTGTATCGATGGTAGGAATTGAAGTTAAGGTATCGTCCAGTGAAGGTCGGCATGCGGTATGCGGATGTCCTGTATCCATACTCGGTGCTTGTTATTAATATGTCCAGAAATGCTAGCTGATTGTCGTTTTTCCTTTTCTATTGTGAATCTTATGGAAGGCTGTATTGAGTTCACATGATCTAACAGCACTTGGACATCTTCCTGGTGAGGTCAAGGATTAAATGTGTCATCAACATATCGCAGACATAGGGTTGGTTTTAGTGGTGTTGATTCTAATGCCAAATTCTCAAAGTATTCCATGTATATATTGGCTATTATTGGTGATAATGGCGAACCCATAGCCAAATCATCTCCTTGTCGATATATATCAGTGTCCATACTGAAATAGCTAGTTCCTACACAGAAGGTCAACATTTCCATCAAGGGCATCTTTTCGACAGAACCTGATTAATTCTTCATTCAGGTGATTCACTCACTCGTTAACATTGACGTTGTCAATATGATGAGACCAGTTTGTTTCGAGGACTTTAATTCCGATGTCCTTTCGTTTGGCGGACGAAACAAAGAGCAGATACATTGAGTACGTGAGGTTGATAATATTGACAATACTGGCACTGATTCTAATTCGTAATAATATAAATAATATATTATATATATATATATATATATATATATATATATATATATATAATATATATATATATATATATATATATATATATATATATATATATATATATATATATATATATATATATATATATATATATATACATACATATACACACACATGTCAATATATACAAACATACACACATATTTATATATATATATTTGTACACACACATACATGCATGTGTTTGTCTGATTGTGTGTGTGTGTGTGCGTGTATATTTATATAAAGAGTTGATTAGCAATTTATGTATAAACAAAATATCCAAAAATAAATTTATGGAATTTCTCGTTCCTTCAGTTATTAGTCTTAATAAAAAGAGAAAACACAACGAATGAGAGTGAATTTGTATTATCACAGATGAGCGCGTGCCAAATAATTTTTGTTTGACTGCCATTTTTGAAGTTTTACAATTTTGTTCCTAATGATTTCACATTTTGTGTTTTGGTATAGTTTTGTATTGTAATTATTGACATTAAATACATTTTCACCATAAATCAATAAACAGAGAGTTAATATATTTTAAACTTTGCAAAATTTGTGTAAATTTAGCCAATTGAAAGCTGCAGGCTTGTGTTTCTAAGCGAAGCTGTTATTAAGCTGCATTACCCGTCTGTTGCTGTCCTGTCTAGCCACGTGGTCATTTTTTTTTCTTATTAAATGCTTAAAACGCGTGAAGCATGGGGTGGTCTTCAGGTGTACTAAAAATGACAGCTATGTAGGCCTTTAATCACGTGCACAAATTCTTTTGAGTAGGGATAATTACGTAATCTTATGAATTCCCGTGCGTAGAATACAAATTTGCAAAATTTATCTGAAAATTCCTAAATTTATAAATGTTAGGAGGGTTTAAA
>NC_142928.1:50558433-50578433 GCF_046866305.1 Octopus bimaculoides
TCAAATTTTTTCACAAGGCCATCAATTTAAGAAAAGGGGTAAAACGATTGCATCCATCCCGGTACTCAATAGGTACTTATTTTATCGTACCCGAAAGGATGAAATGTAATTTCGACGTCAGTGGAATTTGAACTCAGTTGAAATGCAACTAAATATTTCGCCTGGTATACTAACGATTCTACCAGACCACCATCTTAACAATCCTTTCAACTATAGGCACAAAGTTTAAATTTTGTAGTCATCCATATTGTCCCCAGTATTTCGCTGGTAGTTAATTTATCGAGCCCGAAAGGATGAAGGGCAAAGCCGACCACGGTAGAATTTGAACTCATAACATAGCGGCAGACAAAATACCGCTAAGCATTTCACTCGCTGTGCTAATAATAATAATAATAATCCTTTCTACACAAGGGCTGAAATTTGGGGCGAGGAGATTGTCGATTACATCGACTCTAATACGTAAGTGGTACTTATTTTATCGACACCGAACGGATGAAGGTAAAGTGAACCTCGGCGGAACTTGAACTCAGAATGTAGCAACAGACGAAATTCCGCTAAGCATTTCGCCTGGTGAGCTAATTATAATAATAATAATAATAATAATAATAATAATAATAATAATAATAATAATAAGAAGAAGAAGAAGAAGAAGAAGAAGAAGAAGAAGAAGAAGAAGAAGTAGAAGAAGAAGAAGAAGAAGAAGAAGTAGAAGAAGAAGAAGAAGAACAACAACAACAACAACAACAACAACATCAGCAACAACAACAACAACAACGACAACAACAACAACAACAACAACGACGACAACAACAATGATAATAATAATAATAATAATAATGGAATAACAACAGAAAAAAATTGGTGTAGGCACACGCCAGAAAAGGTCACAGAAAACGAGAAAGCAACCATATTGTAGGATATACCAATACACACAGATAGAGAAATTAAGGCCAATAGGCCAAATATAGTTGTCAGAGATCATGAAGAAAACAATGCTTTCTAATTGATGTATCAATACCATTAGATGACAACGTTTCTCCAAAAGAAATAGAGAAACTTTCAAAATACAAAGACCTGAAAAGAGAGGTAACTCGAATGTGGAATCTAAAAACAGAAACAATTCCTATCATATTAGGCGCCTTAGATATAATTAAAAAAAATATTCAAATACATAACGAAAACACCTGGACTTATAATTATATATAACACACAGAAAATTCCACTACGGGGCATTGCACACATCCTACGTAAAACACATTCAATACAGTAACCATAAGAGCATCACAGCAAACCACAGCACATACCCAAGGCACACAGAGCTGCGCTCGGTAGTGAAGTGAAAGCACGTTATAAAAATACAACTACTGAATAATAATAATAATAATAATAATAATAATAATAATAATAATAATAATAATAATAATAATAATAATAATAATAATAATAATAATAATAGAGTATCTCAACAGGCATGATAGAGCTACACAATATATTCATTGGGTAATTTGCAAAAACCTGGACTTGCCCCATAATAAAAACTGGTGGGAACACAAACCACCCCCAGTACTTGAAAATTATCACATCGCACTTCTCTGGAACTTCACCATTCAAACTGACAGAAAGATAGATGCAAATAGGCCAGACATCATACTGAAAGACGTCAGACAAAAATCATGCCTCCTCATTGATATGACTGTCCCAATCGATATAAACGTATCTGTCAAGAACTACCAAAAACTGAGCAAATATAAAGATCTTGAAATAGAAATTAGCAAAATGTGGAATCTGAAGACGAAAACAATACCTATTGTCATAGGTGCCCTGGGAATGACAGTGAAGCGGGTTGATTACTACCTAGTTCAAATACCAGGAAACCCCCAAAATGGCTGAAGTTCAAAAGATAGTGCTCATGAGAACTGCCCATATCCTATGTAAAATACTGTCTATGTGATCTCAAATTTTAAAACATTCTCTAGAACAACACTGTACAAATTCAAATATATGGTACCTAGGCATAACACATACATGAACTTCTAACTTGTTGTCTCTTGAGGTCTCTGGGTGAGACTTGGATCCAACTTGTACAAATGCAAAGCAAAAGTCAAACATAAAATAATAATAATAATAATAATGATAATAATAATAATAATAATAGTAATAATAATAATAATAATAATAATAATAATAATAATAATAATAATAATAATAATAATAATAATAATAATAATAATGGTAATAATAATAATAATAATAATAATAATAAAATGCTCGGAATGCAGTACCAGGCAATGGCTCTCATGGCTACTGATCATAATTGATTGGAAGTGTTATCATGTACATAGTTTTGTCTTGGTATAAAAAGTTAGGCTACAGCAAATATTCTGCTTTATACCACAGATTTGCTTGTCAGTTGTTTCACCGTAACCAGTTGAGCATGTCCCTTGGTGGCTGACGGTATGTGCATCTCTGATCACGAGCAGAAGTAGTGGGAGAGCATCATAGCCATGTGTTGAGAAGAAGTTTATGGGGTTTGAACAATTCACCTTTGGAAACACAGGTGTTTTGGTCAACATCCTTAAACAAACCTTATTCGGGGACCTTTTGAGAGGGATGGGCTATTCGACCTGAAAAAAATTCCAACTGAGCACCACCTGCGAGGTCATGCGCTGTTTATCTTGATATGAGATCCCCATGTCGCGCACATATGGTTGTGATGCATGTGCCTGGAGTACCCTTATCAGATGGGTAGTCATGATGGGTATACTGGGCTTCTATTTTACCCCAGTGTCACTTTGATGTCATGCACTGCTCTCTCACTCAATTATAATAATAATAAGCGTCTCTCGTGGCTTCTGATCATAACTGATTGAAAATGTTATCTTGTACACGTTTTTTTCATGATGTAAAACACGGGCTACAGAAAATATTCTTCTGAATAGCATAACAACAACAACTACAATAATAATAATAATATAATAATAATCACAATCACTAGAGTAATTTTAAATATACAATTCAATTCACTTATCTTCACATCAGTAAATAAGTAATTGAAGGATATTTAGGATATGCAAGCATATTCTCTTTTAAAAGTGGGTTTCAAAATATCTAAATTTTGTTTTGCTGAAGAGAGAAGATGCGAATTGTAAATATATCATAGAATTGCACGTCAAACATTAATATGCGTTAGAGATGTTTATTTTTATTATAGAAATCATATTATGTATCACATGATAGGTATAGTATAGCTTCATTGTGGTGATAACATCGAGAGAAATCGGCTTCAGGTAAACCTGATTTGTGAACAATTAAGTTATAAACAAGCAACGAAGATGCATTCTAAGGTGTCACTATATCTGATAGAAATAAGAATCATATCTTCCTGAGTGTACCGTCTTAAACAAATCAGATAATGTGATTAAGATTACATTTCAGGGGGAATAAAAATAGAAGATAACCATGGTTTTGTTTATAGATGTGCCTGATCTGGGATTATGAGGACCGAATAGTATTTTATACCTACATACTTGCATGCAAAATTATAAAAATGTTGTCGGTATCCATATATATGTGTGTATGTAGATTTAAGAGTGTTTGAAAACTGACAGAGCATATTGAGGAAATAATAACAATTACAAGCTAAGAGAAACGGATGCAAATATTGCCAGGACACTATTCCTGTGATAGCTGTTTCCGATTCTTATTTCCTTGTGTTATATAAAGCACTCACAATCAGATATTATACACGTGCACACACAAGCGCACACATACAGTAATATATGCATATATATATATATATATATATATATATATATATATATATATATATATATATATATATATATATATATGTATATGTATATATATATACATATACATATATATATATATATATATATATATATATATATATATATATATATATATATATATATATATATATATATATATATATATATATATATATATATATATATATATATATTTATATATATATATATTTATATATATATATATATATATATATATATATATATATATATATATATATATATATATATATATATATATATATATATATATATATATATATATATATATATATATATATATATATATATATACATATACATATATATACGTATATATATATATATATATATATATATATATATATATATAAATTATAGGGTAGCAAAAAAAATTTTTAGAAATGTTATTTACCACCAGTGGTCTAGCGAGAGTAAAAAAAACAGTCAATAGACTATGTATTATTCATTTAAAATGCAGAGACGTCTATAATAGGACATCTACTCGCTAGAAATACTCGCTATATATACATATAGATAGAGAGATACATACATACATACAAACATACATACCCACATGCACATACATACAAACACATATGTATAGATGCATATATGTATGTGTGATTGTGCATGTGCGTGTGCAAGTATATAAGTTTGTAACTGCAATTAGAATGGGAATTGCTTTCGGTGTTACAGAACAAATTGTTGTAGCTATGCATGTGACTGACTTTTACAAACAGCTAGATTCATACGATAACTAAATAATTCCTCTCATCATTTTTGCACCATTTCTTTATGCCAGTCACCACTTTAAAGCAATCCTCACATAGATATTGCTTATCTCGTGAAAATTTACCAATTTGTCAGAACCAACTATTTTCCAACACTCTAACGAATGGAAAGAAATTCTCCTCGACAACTTGACAGTATAATCACACGGTGTTGAACGAATGACTCAATTGAGTTGATGTTTTAAAAATAGAGGGAACAAAGAGACTGTCATTTACAGCTATTATATATGCGACAATACATACTTACATACAGATGCGTGTACATACGTTTGAAGATATATATATATATATATATATATATATATATATATATATATATATATATATATATAAATATATATACATATATATATATATTCACATATATATGTAAAATACGTAGTCATTATTGCCGGCACTTACAATACTTAGAAAGATATAGAGATAACTATATAGGCAGTAACATGCGCGTATGTAGCTATAAAAGTGCATTTGAAAACAAGCAGAAATGCTAAGCGTGCACAAGCATTTATTCGTACGCGTAGGTAAAATAACAAATATAACTGAATAGATACTTTCAACATATATACTGTGTCTGTATATATGTGCATATATGAATACATGCATACATAACACGCGCACGAACACGCACACACACACACACACACACACTCACACACACACACACACACACACACACACACATATATATAGTAATAGACAAATGGACGAATTTCGAATATCCCCACTGGTGAGTTGTAATGCAAAAAAATAGGAGTGGCTGTGTGGTAAGTAGTTTGCTTATCAACCACATCATTCCGGGTTCAGTCCCACTACACGGCATCTTCGGCAAGTGTCTTCTACTATAGGCTGGAGCCGACCACAGACTTGTGAGTAGATTTGGTAGACGGACACCGAAAAAGCCCATCATACATATATACGTGTGTGTCTATGTATATGTTTATGTGCCTGTCCCCCACCCCCACGCGCCCCATCGCTTCACAACAGATGCTGGTATGTTTACGTCCCCATAACTTGACGGTTCGGCTAAAGAAACCGATAGAATAAGTACTAGGCTTACAAATAAGAATTTCGTAGTTTGATTTATGCGACTAAAGTTAATGCTACAGCATGGGCGCAGTCAAATGACTGAAGCAAATAGAAGAATAAAGGTGTATACTTTTAAATACATACATGTATATATATATATATATATATATATATATATATATATATATATATATATATATACGGTTTAGATATAGATTCAAAGTTGAATATGGTACTTATGCGTAGGCACCCGAATATCGCATCCCAAAAGGATAGGTGATTAAAATCAAAAAATAAGCAACGCGGATTTCAAAGGTGATTGCAGTACGCACGTTTCATGCTACTTCAATTTATTTAAGTAATGCGAGCATTACCTTAAATGCAATATGAAGAGCAATCTTCAGCTGCACGTAAAATGCAGAAAAATTACTGTAGAACAGACATATTATAAATGTGGCAACATTTCAAATCCAAGTGGGAGAGAGAATACATAAAAATGCAAATGTGAGGAAGAATACATAAGTCCATCTTGACATAGCCGAGTCTATCAGGCTAGTAATTGATTCTAGACAAAAGTTTTAACAGTCTCAGATTTTATTGTTTCTTATCTAGTGGTGATAGCAAAGGGACAATTACTTCTAAAGAGAGGGAAGGTGTAAGCAGTATGCATGGACAAGGCTATAAAATATATTAGAATCTAAAGGTTTCACTGGTCATAGTAGAATCAGGTCATTTTACTTCTATCAAAGTGTTGAGGAATCAATGTTGAGGAATTACAGTCCTAGGTATATGGGTCAAATAGGTTTTTTACTTTTAGTCTGAGAAGGACAGAAAAAGCTGGAATCTACACTTGTGTGTGTGTGTGTGAGTGTGCGTGTGTGTGTGCGTGCGTGCGTGCGTGTGTGTGTGTGTATGTGAGTGTGCGCGATTATTCATTTGTAACGTGCGTGTCTACGTCAAAATCTATATTATTCTGCAGATCCGTGTTTGTACTACATTGGAACGGAATCAACAAAATATGTTACACAGTTTTAATTGTATGTATTTGTGTGGGAACAGTCTAATATTTTCGATGAAGCATAATACATACACACACATACACACACACAATCACATACACTCACACATGATCACACACGCATGTCTGTGTTTCTGTATGAAGACTAAACGCCAAACTGTCTAAATATTCCATTAGATAAAAGAGCGTACAAAATCGAGTTCAGAGATATTTACGAGATGCGTAGCCATTAAGATCCATGGGAGTATTACAATATAAGTTTTACTATGCCTTTTACTGGCGACGAGCTGGCAGAAACATTAGCACGCCGGGCGAATTGTTTAGCAGTATTCCGTCTGTTTTCAGGCTCTGAGTTCAAATTCCTCCGAGGTCGATTTTTGTCTTTCATCCTTTCGGTGTCGATAAATTAAATACCAGTAAAGAACGGGGGTCGATCTAATGGACTGGTCCCTCTGCCAAAATTTCGGGTCTTGTGCCTAGAGTAGAAAAAATATTTATTCTACTATAAAATTAGAAAGTGTAAAAAGATCAATTAGAATTTGATCTAATGCTATTTGACTCTGTATAGAAACTTAAATCACCAACACACGAGAGATATGTATTACAGAAGAGAATCTCATTTGAGAATACTTATTCACATTTGCTTAACAGGTTTTACAATACCTTGATTGTCACAGTAAATTTGAGACAGAAGGTTCCCGGTTTATGCAGTTTTCGTTCGTATATTACTTGGAACTTAATAATGGGACCCTAGCATATTCTCTCCTACAATATATATATATCTAGTAGTTAAAGACCCAAAATAATGCGAGTTTGTGGTACATGCAAAGTATTACTAAGACACTCGCGAGGGGGGGGGGGTTCAAAAGAAAAGGAAGGAGGAGGGTTAAAATCGCCAACATTCCATTTATATATATATATATATATATATATATATATATGTACGTTAAATATTTCAATAATTACTGGTATTTTTATATATTGTATGTGTAAGCATATTATGCTATCCATGTATGTATATTGTTATAATGTTTTTTTTTTAATAAATATATAGACATAATATAATGTCTAAAAGTTGATGAATACCACCTCTTGATCCCCTCTATTTTCTTATGGCTGTATACATATATATATATATATATATATATATATATATATTTATATATATTTGTGTGTGTATGTATAAATATGTAGAAAGAGACAGAGGCAGAGACAGAGGGTTAGATAGTTAGATAGATAGATACAAATACATATACATACATATATACATACATAAGCTTGCTTCCCAACCACATGGTTCCGAGTTCAGTTCCACTCCGTGGCACGTTTTGCAAGTGACCTCTATTATAATCTCGGAGCGGTAAACGACTTGTGAGGGGATTTGGTAGAAGGAAACTTAAAAAGCCCGTCGTATATATCTCTCTTTTACTCTTTTACTTGTCTCAGTCATTTGACTGCGGCCATGCTGGAGTACCCCCTTTAGTCGAGCAAATCGACCCCAGGACTCATTTTTTGTAAGCCTAGTACTTATTCTATCAATCAGTTTTGCCGAATCGCTAAGTTACGGGGGCGTAAACACACCAGCATCGGTTGTCAAGCGATGTTGGGGGACAAACACAGACACACATACATATACACACATATACACACGTATACACATATATATACAAATATACGACAGTCTTCTTTCAGTATCCGTCTACCAAATCCACTCACAAGGCTTTGGTCGGCCCGAAGCTATAGTAGAAGACAAGGTGCCACGCAGTGGGACTGAACCCGGAAATTTGTGGTTCGTAAGCAAGCTACTTACCACACAGCCACTTGTTAGTGTGCGCGTGTGTTTCTTCCCCATCGCTGCTTGACAACCTATATTGTGTTTACGTCCCCGTAACCTGGCGGTTCGGTAAATGTGAGCATGTGTGTAAATAAATTTACTTTCAATGATTGTTCCTCACTGTGAGATCTGAGGAAACTCCTTTCATTTGAAGCTCATGGAATTACCATTACCAGTGTATTTCACTTGGGAGTACAAAGATGCCGGCGGCCATCAAAGTAAAACAATGATTGCAAAGATTATTTGTCAAGGTATAAATCTTTTGCAGAGCAGAAAAGATTTTTTAAATTTTTTTTTTTGAAAACATATAGTATCAAAGGAAACAACAAAGTGTATCTCTAATTAGGTTGCGCAATCATGTATTTCTGAAATAATAAATTCCCCACCTGCCGAAGTCGAAGTAAATCAAATTGTTTTCCACCTCTTCATTTCTGTGATTACTAAGAACATCGACTTTTTTGTTGAGACGTCAAGAAATAGCTGAGGATGTAAGCGAAGTTCACCACATACTGACATAGATATATATATATATATATATATATATATATATATATATATATATATATATATATATATATATATATATATATATATATATATATATATATATATATGTATATAAATATATATATATAGGGGGAGCGAGAAAGAGAATGGGAGAACGAAACAAACAAACAAACAAAGTGACAAGCAGAGATGAAGAGAAGCAGAATAACTTCTCATTTAAACTATCTATTCTGTATTAGAATATTCTATTACATGCTAGAATGAACCAATATTCTGATTTTCCTAAGAGTACAAGACGCGAGCAAATGGTTTCGTCCAGGAATCTTGATTTTCGTTTATTGTATCAATATTATTTGGTTTAAAATATTCTAATTGTTTCGAAATCTTATTAGTACATGGTCTTCCGAATACATGTATATAGCTTTACGAATCTCGGTAAGCCAATAAAGATGAACACCTCTAGCAACTTACTATAGTCTTTGAACGTGTATAGCAGCCATTGTCTTCAAAATTGTATCAATAGAATACAATCATTTGATGTCTTATTTACACATTCTATTCTCTTGTTACTATTTATCTTTGTCAGAAATAAAATGTTTTGTTTTCCTTATTTCACCATTAATATCGTCTTCTCTTATCCTATCACAAGCGACAAAAACTTTGTATAACTCACATGCATAACACTTTCTGTACAATTAAATCAGAAGCATAAAATCTGTTTGTTTGCGTATATATACACATATAGTGGTAATATATTTGTACATAAACATATATATATATCTATCTATCTATATATATATATATATATATATATATATATATATATATATATATATATATATATATATATATATATATCTTCATGATTGTTTATTTTAGATTCATCTGGTGGATTACTGTATACGTCTGTAGGCTACAAATTTATCATTCGTCAACAAGAATATTGTTGACAGTGACTTCAAAGTTTCGGCTCGCTAAACCAACGATGTCTCAGCTAACCAAAAATTCGAAGTCAGTATCAACAACATTCTTGATATATATATATATATATATATATATATATATATATATATATATATATATATATATATATATATATACATATATATACAAACATACGTACGTACATATATGCATATGGATTTGAAGGCTTCGTTACGTACTAAGAAGGTGCAATCATTTAAATAAGAATCAATTTCCCTCTCCTTTCTGTCATTAAGCCTTTATTGTTAAGTTTGAACTATATCAAATGCTCCAGATTACTTTATTCGTTTCAGAAAATTCTATACATCAAAACATATGGCCCCCCCTGTGGCGAATACATGTGAATATCTATCTCTTTGATATATATATATATATATATATATATATATATATACATATATATATATATATATATATGTGTGTGTGTGTGTGTGTGTGTGTGTGTGTGTATATATGTGTGTGTGTGTGTGTGTGTGTGTATGTGTGTGTGTGTATGCATGCATGCATGCATGTATGCATGCATGTATGCATGCATGCATGTATGTACGTATGTATGTATGTATGTACGTATGTATGTATGTATGTGATACAGTATCTACTACTAATATAGCATACTTTAACAATTGCTTAAGTTTGCTAGAAATGCCAGAATATAAAATATATCTGCAAGTTAGTTACAAAATTTGAACGTGACTTATTAATATCTGTGACATGGTATACATGATCCAATGTTGGGAGACAATTTTGCTACCAGGTTAGTGTCATGGTATGTTTTGTTGTTGAATATGTCATTTTATTCTGAAAGTTTGATTTCCTTGCTTTTCTCAGATAGCAGTTCTTCCAAAATTATTTCTGAAACAGCAACACGCATTAACACTGAAGCGAAGATTTTGCAAAAATATTTTTTCAAACTGAGTTAAAGCTTGCGTCTATAATACACTGTACTTATTCAATAATGAATAATTTTTAGTTGATAGTATTAAACGGGCGAATTCACAAATACGTAATGAACAAAACCAGCGCTACATAAATACTCGAGACAAATATAAGTATTTCCCGGCTATCATTTTAGATTCAAGTGTGTGGAATTACACTGAAACTAGAGTATGATAGCTACATTTTTAATGGATGTTTTTAAGTGTAACAATGTATCCCTTAGAAAATGAATGACATTTTGTATACTTATTTAAATTATTTAGAACGGCTTGTCTTTCAAGTTATAGGTACAATGCATAGTTCGGTTTATTTATGCATAAATAAATTATGAGTATTTTAAATCGATGTGATATGATATATCAAACGTGTACTCCACCACATTGAATTATATGAAACCATCATTTCAAAACATTTTACATTATGCCAAGACTTGCCGTGAATTTAACATCTCATTAAAATATTATTGACAGTCGTCTGTAACATATAGTATTTAAATTAATTTCTATTCATCACTATTAAACTATCATATAAACAATAACCAACTTGCCTCAGATGTTACTTAGAGTTTTAAATTGAATCCTTCAGATTTTAGTTATAACAGAAGCGTACTGATATTTATTCTTTCAATAGAGAAAAATAGTTGGATAAATCAATTTTCTATTCAAGATAAGTTTCAATGCAAATTCCATATCGAGCATATTACAGTGCTTTACCACTTTATTTCTACAGATTCTTCCGAAATTCCATTGATAGAAAATCAATGCAGATTTTGTCGTCTACGCGAAAAACAATGATTAGGAGGATATTCCTGTTTCATTTTAACACTAAAGGTAACGTTAAGGCAACGTTTTATAGTTCCAATATATCCTTTAACATGTAGAAAGGAAATGATCGCCATTCTCTGTAATATTTCCAAATAATAAATCACAATGCGTTCTGAAGAAAGGAATATTGAGAGAAAATTAAGTAACAGAGTCCACAGTTAGATTCACATATAGTCATTGATATAAGCTGGTAGAAAATCTCGTGTAATATTCGCTTTCTGTCACTACCTGGTTCTCTCTTTCTCTCTATATACATTCATTCCTACATTTGAGTGTATGAATGTATGTAATGTAATGTATATAATCTATGTAATGTAATGCATGTATGTATATGTATGTATGTATGTATGTATGTATGTATATATGTCAGGTGTACATAAACATAAAGAAAGAGGAAAATTAGTTTCAGTGAGAGAAAAGGCAAATAAGGTTGAGGAAATACTTAAAAAAGTATTATGGATATTTCAGAACCATAACCTCAGGACGGATACGAATTTAAACTTGCACAAGGCTAGTATAATGTCTGCACTCATGTTCGAGATAGGATTATCAGTCATGAGTTGTCAACATTTAAGCTAATTGGAGCACTTCCAACAGTATGCCTTCGTTGCACTCTAATGTCAAATAGAAGGAATAATGATTCAATTTTATTGTTAGTGTAACAGGAAAAAGCACTATTACTGGAGCAAATATCTTTTGTAGAGAACAAGTTGCCGTGAGATTAATTCGATATCTAAGCAAATACTATAAGGAGAGCTATCGAGAAGCAACTTCAAAAATATGCAACATTAGCATCGGTTAGTTGGATATTTGTCCCCTGACAGAACAATTTTGAGAGTGACAGGTAGTTCTTTATTATAGACCAGATTTATAGTATAGTTTAGAATTGTGTATGTCTGTCATGGGTACAACAATCGAAGAATCGCTTCCGTTAACAGCGTTTTCGAATATTCAAAATCATTTTCATTAACTTATTCTATAAATATTTGAAATCCATTTCTCTTCAGTATACGTAATATAAATTTAGAGGTGATTAATTCTGTGCCCATTTATTTTCCATTGTTTATTGTTTATTTTATATATTATTGAGTATTTTTCTGCGTATAAATATTTGAACGTATATACATTTATATATGACTACCCAGAATATATCATATTACTTAAATATATGTACCCTTATATGTATTTGATATTTAAATATACGGTTTATTACTATATTTTTCTTCGCTTTATAATTTTAATGCTTACCCAATGCATATTATATTATATATATATTTACATGTGTAAATATACCACCTTTCCCCATGTATACGTTTTATACCAAGTTTTTTCAATCAAACAATACTCAGTTAGCTAATATGCTCCGTACATTTAATACATAAAAATATAAAAATGTAATGGCATATCTTTTTTCTACCTCAAATTTATGAGTTAATTATTTTAAGTAATTTTTAAAGTTTGAATCGAAACAGCTGTCAATGATTATGTCTATGTTTCTAATTAATAAATATTATTATTCAGTGATATTGCTCTTTTCTTATACACACACACACACACACACACACACACACACATACCTCTATATATATATATATATATATATATATATATATATATATATATATATATATATATATATATATATATATATATATATATATATATATATGTACCGATATGCATATTACGTATATGTGTATAACAATCTCATCACGCAATCGAAACAATGAAAGAGCCTATACCTGGTCGGTCAACACGCTGAAAATAACAACCAAAGTATCCCCCTACCTAAATCACACACCCATTGTATTTAATGTCCTAGATCATCCCTAAAAAGACGGTTTGCTGACGGCTGCAATGTCTTTGATGACAGGTTTGCAGTATCAGGGTTGATTTCAGGCTAAATAACAACAACATTATAGTAAATTTCTATATTAACACCCGCACGATTTTCACTAAGAAAAAGAAAATAAGTGGGGTTCCCCCCCAATCCCGGAATCATTGGAATTTTTTTCGTAGAATAAATTCCAGTGAACTAATATTACAAAATTAGGTGAGTTAAGGTGAGTCTGGTAACTTATGGTTTGGGTGTCTTGTTGTTTGTAACTTTTGGTGAGCCATGGTACAACCAACAGTATGGTAAAAAATCTCTGCAATTAGTTTGGTGCGGATAAGTAATATCAAATAATTCAATGACAGCATATATTCAAATTAAATATGAAAAAATTGAACACTATTATCTTTCAGTATTTGATAAGGTAAAATCTTGAATTATTAATTGACACATTCTTAATTTTCTTATAACAGCAATGCCTGGAAAAATCATGGATTACATGGAAAACTGCGATCATGAAAAGTAATATTCTTAAGATTATAAACCTGGAAAAGTACAGGACAAGTTATTACACCTCTAAAAGTATAGGTCAAGCTATTACTTCTAGTAAAGTAAAGAATAAAAACTTTTACTTAAAATATTGCAGCTAAAATTGAAATTTGAATATCAGAACTTATTTTATTATAGTTTTGGCTGTGTGTTAAGTAGCTTGCTTACCAACCACATGGTCCCGAGTTCAGTCCCACTGCGAGGCACCTTGGGCAAGTGTCTTCTACTTGCGAACAACAACTTCCGGGTTCCCTCCCTTCAGAAAGCCCTTTTCTAATAGCCAGAGATGTTTTCATAGAAACATAGGTTTGCTGCATCAGGGTTGGTTTGAGGGTAAAAGAAAATTATTACCGAGACAAACCAAATACGGAGCCTGTATGCGGTTGCATGACCTGCTGGAAAATGTAGCCAATTTTTGTTTTGTTTATATATACAGAATAGAAAAGATCTATCCTATGATATACACGTAGAGTCCATTATATCTGGGTAAAAAGACGGAATGGTCAGAGTGTGGACGTTTGTGATCATATCTGTTCAATCAGATCCAAAGCATTAACGAATTGCTTTAGATTCAAGTAATATATTGTGAAATTAATGTTTATTGTTTTTTTTTTATATATAATTGGAATACTTCTGTGATCTTCTTGGTATGATAAATTGACTTTGATAAGCAAAAGACTTTCCGTCAAAGGACGTCCAACTCTACTCAGAACAACTTACAACTGACCATATGTGAACACGGAAGAACAGCGAGAGACCGAGGTAGATAGTGACAAACAAATATATGAATATGTATATAGATAAAAAGATAGATAGATACATGGATAGATAGATAAATAGGTTGATAGGTATTAATGTATGTATGTATGTATGTATATAGGTAGGAAGGTAGGTAGGTAGGTAGGTAGGTAGGTAATTAGGGAGCTAACTGGCTAGCTAGATAGACAGATAGAGACAGCGAGATGGATAGTATCACAATATTACATATTGTGATAAACGCAATTTATTAATATCTAACAGAAAATAACAAACATTTATCCGTAGGTTTTTTAATAGAGTTCTTTTGAAAGAAGTGATCGATGAATGTCATTAAAAATTGAGTACAGAAAAATACGTATCGGTGCTGATGTATTTACATCGATATTAGGTCGTCAAGTATGAAATTTGAAGGAAAGAAAAATGTTTGCTAATGTTTTATAAATACAAAGAATAGTTTTATTTATCAAAGTATGCACCCATATTGTCAAGACACTTTTGCTTTTTCAGCGATAGCTTATCCAGCCCGGAACTATAAAAACCTAGCAATCTAGAGTCAGTAATATCTTAGAAGGCCTGTTTTACAGCATCGTCGGAATTAAATTCTTTTCCTACCAAAATGTTATCCAAACTCTGGAAAGATCAGGTATGGTGGATGATAAAGAACACCAACACCCATAGTTTCGCCAATGTCATTTTTGCGATGTGTGGTCTGTTATTGTCTTGCAATAAAATAGGAGTGGATCTGTTGAATAATCTAGGCTGTTTTTTGTAAGTATCTGCATTATTTGATCAAGTTGATTGCAGCATACTTCGGCTGTGATTGATGAGCCTAGTTTAATGAAATTATAATGGATCACAACTGCGCCGGACCACCAACCACACACCATCAGCTGTGGACTGTGTTTTGGTGGTTCGTATTTGTCCAGCCATTGGGCTGACCGTTTCCAGTTGTTGTACTGGATCCATTACTCATTATCCACCTTTGTTTCTGGTCAACCACGTTGCTCATTTGTGAGGTCAAAGTTACCCGAAAGAAATTTTGCAAACCTATTTGATACTGTCTGCATTAGAATGAAATACACCATTAATATTCTGAGCTACCTGTGATGCTGTATTTCCAAGAAAGAACTCATAATTGAAAACTATACGAATTTCCGACTTATCCATCTCTAAACAAAAATAGCAAAAAACAATTTATAAACACTTTACAAAGCGCAGAATAAGTTACAATAAGGGAATAGATGTGTTAGCATTCTAACAAAAAATAAAGAATGTCAAAATATATTAATGGCGCAAAATGAGATGCTGTCAAAATTTACCGTATACCTTACTACATATTTTATACTTGACGACCTAATGCATATATACATATAAACGGAAGGTAGTGAGCGCGAAACACATATGCATACAAACACACACACATGTACACACACACACATACATATATGTATATATATGATGTTCACTCGTTCATGCATACACAGTTTGCTAGCATAGTCGTATTTACTACAGGAATATCATACCGATGAAGGAAATTGAGTATTATCACTCATAATCCAGGAACACGTCTACGATTAACTTTAAATGGTTAGTTTTCATTGTTTTTTTCTTCTTGTTTTTGCCTTTGTGAGTTACAAGTAATGCTATCTGTTGAAGTATTAGCTTTTTTAGCTGCTATTTCTGAACTTCGGTATGTGGTGAAGCAAATGTTTGCTGATCTCTTAATTATGTATATATATATATATATATATATATATATATATATATATATATATATATATATATATATATATATATATATATATATATATATATATATATATATATATATATATATATATATATATATATATATATATATATATATATATATATACATAAATCTATAGATACGTACACCTATACAAGAAGTCAGTTGGTAGCACGATAGATGATAAGAGAAATGGATAAACGTGTACATCGATCGGTCGATCAATTTGATCGATAGATAGATAGATAGATAGATAGATAGATAGATGGCATATCTTGTTGGGAAGAACGTACCTTAAAGAAATTTAAGGGATAAAAATATTTATGCGTAAGAGAAATTGAAAGAGCGGTGATATTTCAGTTTTGTAATAAAATCCTTTTAAAAGATGGAGTGTTTTATGTCTTTACAAATCCTGTTGAGAAATAAGTGCGTGCATGAACGTACACACACACACACACACACACACACACACACACACACACACACACATATATATATATATATATATATATATCCATATATACATACATATGTACGTACACACACATATACATGCATGCCTACGTATATACATACATACATGCATGCATTCATGCATGCATGTATACATACATACATACATACATACATGCATACATACATACATACATACATACATGCATACATACATACGTATATACATATATGCAGAAGGAGAGAGAGAACAAGAGACAACGGCTAGTGACGAATTAGACAAACAGATTTGACAAAAATTATAACAATTTTAATATAGATTTATCTAATATCCCGACAGTATTGCACGTTTCTCTGTTCATTTTGGTCTTAAACTGCTCATTAATCATAACATAGAATGAAGAAGAAACCTCTTTCGTGAAGGCTTCTTACACTCAAAGAATAAAAAGCATCATTCTGCACATATTACTAATACAGATTGTGGAAGTTTTGTATGTCCTCAAATACTATAAGCAAAGAGCAACCATTACTTCAGCAAATTGAGTAAACTCGAAAACAGATCGGACTACAAGCAATGACTATGAGGTTAAGTTTTTCTAACAGAAGGGGAAAAAAACATTATAACACCAAACTGTGCACGGGATCATGGGCAGGAATCTCAAAATCTATGAGAGAACACGAACTATATTTCTTAGGTACACCGTTTGATAAATTGCATTTTATAGCAACATTCTATTTTTAGCCAAATTATCAAATGACACCTGGTTAATGTGTATGATTCTCCTGATAAAATGGAAGGAATTAAAACGGTTATGCCAAGTATTACTATGGAAATTAGTACATAGTAAACGAAGAGGTGACAGATCTTGTCAAATTTATGTGTAGCTCTTGGTGGAAGATAGAGAACTGTTTTGCAGTGTCCGAAGTTGCCCGGTATGATGAGAAAGTGAATGTATATATTACACACATACACATGTGTATTTATATAGATATCATATATATATATATATATATATATATATATATATATATATATATATATATATATATATATATATTATATATATATATTATATATATATATATATATATATATATATATATATATATATATATATATATATATATATATATATATATATATATATGTATACTATGCACATTATATATTATATTTATATATATATATATATATATATATATATATATATATATATATATATGCATATATATATATATATGTTCGTGTGTATGTGTGTAGATGTGTGTATTTGCGTGTCAGTCTGTGTTTACGTCCCCGTAACTTAGCGATTCGGCAAAAGAAACCTATAGAATATGTACCAGGATAGAGTAAGTCCTGGGGTCGATTTGTTCAATTAAAGCCTTTGCTCCAGCAGATGACTGAAACAAGTAAGAGAATAACAGAACATATGTGTGTATGTATATATGTGTGTGTGTGCGTGAGTGTATGTAGGTACGTATGTTTGTATGTAAGTATGTATATACTTTTGTGTACGTATATTTATATATGCATATGAATTTCAAGATTTATTTTTAGGAAATCTTAAAACTCATAAATTAACACTCAATCACTGCATCGGGACAAAATTTTGTTATGCAATGTGCAAAGTGTGATGAGTTACATACACATGCGTTCATGTTTGTGAGACAGTACCTATGCAAATAAACAAGACTCTCATACTGCATGACCAAATTCGTCCCAATGCAGTCGTTGAGTATTAATTTAGGAGTCTTGACTTGAGATGTTATAAAAATATATTTTGAAAATGATAAACGTATTAGCGCTTTCGGTCTTTTGATTATCCCTTCGATGTTAGATATTTTAATAGTACTTCTGCTCAAAATGTGATATGACAAATATATGTATATTATGGGAAAGGGCGTAAATTTCAGTTCGGAGAGAAATTACTTATTTCATTTGGACTCATGTAATGTCCACGTCATACGAAAACTATTGGGCTGTTGCATGTAGAAAAAGCGGATCAGAGATGCCTATATGATGCCTATAACAAACGGCATTCTCTGGATTAATTCAGTTTTTGTAACTAGGCATTTCAATAGCCCGATCTACTCTGATTTCATTTTCATGTCAGTGGTAATTCTAATCCTCACTTACGATTTTTTCCTGTTTTGTCGGAAAAAAAATACATTTCAAGATTTCTTATCCAACTGCGATAAATGCTAGATTTACCGTCCCCTAAAGCACTTATATACCACACGCATTGATATGCAGCCAAAACACGCTTAAATAATCATCCACCACTACACAATCATTCTATGCAGTATTGTTCCAACTTCCCATAATGCATCAAGTTATACAATAGACTATCTATAATTACTCTATTACTGAAACACGCACTTCACTCAAGCAACCATGGTAACACACAGTAATCATTTATATCATCACACGCACACACACACATATACACGCGCACGTACGCACGAACGCGCATAGATACACACACTTCTATAAACACAATCAAGCAAAATTTAGCACACGGTTATGTTACTAAATTCCCTGGGTCTGCTGGAAAACATCATCTTTACTCGAGTGTTGACTGGTATATATAGATTCCTCATTTATGAAAGAGCATTACGTTATGATTCCAATTCTAAGCCTCTGATTGAATAAACGTAGTGTATTCGTAACGGCTTCTCATTTTTTCCTTGGAAAGAAATGACTTACCTCGTTAAAACAGTAGGGTATGACTTGAGAGGAAATTTTTTACAACTTCTTGGAAGTTGACAGACCTTGTAAAGTTATAATCTTTTACTTTAATCAATATATTAATTTTATCGTTTTGTTGGAAAAATGAATATATAAATCAATGCAATCAAATCTTTAATAATATATTATTACTGAATTTAGTTTAATTACGAAGATTTTAAGCACAATTTT
>NC_142928.1:50583433-50613433 GCF_046866305.1 Octopus bimaculoides
TACAAATAAAACTAACAGCTTGTAACTTTATGATGCAATCATGTTCACAATTTTCCTGCCTTATTCGCGATGTGTGTGAAATTAGCGATATGTGTGAAATCAGTGTGAATATGTTACAATTATTCGGTATTATTAGAAGACATTTTGATTGCAATCTGAAACTTTCCTGAAATGAAACTCATACACTATATTCACCCTGTCTATGTATGGTGATAAGTTACATTTGTGGATTGTTGACTCAAATATATCTTTTGACTATCCTCATGGATTTAAGACGAAAAGAAAGTGGCTGTTTTAGAATTGATGCAAACGTCACTAGCCCCGAAACAATCTATTGAGCAATTTCTTTCAGCATTTTGTACAATTTTATAAGGGCACATTTAGCGGCATCTCAACAAAATTTTCTTTATTTAAACATCTTAGAACCTTTTCTCTTAGTTTTGAAATTAGGCTGAATATATGTAGCTTCTGGCATATTGTAGAAATCTTGAAAGTGTAACATCCAAGATATGATACGTTTGCACGTTTACATTTCTTTACTTCAAACACTCTGTGATGATACTGTAAAATGTGCAATAAGTTTTCTTCGCACTAAATAATTAGCACATTGTAACGTAATGTGATTCATTCCACTGGTTCATTTGACCAAGCTCCTGCAGCATAAATGGGAAATTTACCGTTTTCGGGATATATTTTGAAATGTTCTAAAGAACATACAGATCTACATTTAAGATATCAGGAATTATGTACATTATTTACATTATTTACAATTGACGGATATTTGTCCTCATCTTGTTTGTTGTAAACTGAATAAAGCCATCCATACAGTTCACAGGGAAAAAGAAGAAAAAAACAATCAGTTAGCATTTCTGGACGTGTTAATAACACGCACCAAGTATGGATTCAGGACATCCCTATACCGCAAGCCGACCTTCACTGGAGGATACCGCAACTTCACCTCCCACCATCCATACAGTGCAAAGAAAAAGATTGATGAGTGCCTAAAACATCGAGCAGTGAATATACGCACCACGATTAAATGATCAAGCTCAATTACAATCTATTTAAGCAACAACTACCCCAAAAGCTACTCTCCACCCCAATTATGACGAAGAGAGAGAATGAAACCGATAAACTCTCCACAGTCTGTCTACCCTATGTGAAAGGCCTATCCGAAAAGATACAAAAGATGTGCGGCCCACATGACATCAGGATAGTATTCAAAATTAATAGAACACTTCGCAAATATCTCCGAGTAAAACCACCAATAGAAAAGAATATGACCAAAATCTGCGTGTACTCCATCTCATGC
Source organism: Octopus bimaculoides (assembly GCF_046866305.1). Classification (NCBI taxonomy): domain Eukaryota; kingdom Metazoa; phylum Mollusca; class Cephalopoda; order Octopoda; family Octopodidae; genus Octopus; species Octopus bimaculoides. The sequence continues at coordinate 50,584,746 of NC_142928.1, forward strand.
AGCTGTGGTAGGTTATACAAAGGCGAAAAATGCCGCACTCTCAAAATAAGAGTAGACGAATATCGCAAAGCTGTGACACGTGGAGATATTGATAAATCGGGTATAGATGATCATGCATAGAAAAATGGAGACCACCTCACCAGTGGGATGAAGTTAAAATAATAGAGAGAGCACACCACTGGAAAATACGAAAATTGAAAGCAGCACATATGCTAAGACACAGCAACCTCCTAGGCAGACTGATTGCAAATATGAATAGCATATGGGAACCGGTATTAAAGAAGGATAGGAAAATTTTAGATTCATAAGCCCTAAAATTCACACCATGATTGCCCACGGACATATGGCGTAGTAGTTAAGAACTTGGGCTATCAACCCCAAGATCCCAAGTTCGATTCCAGGCAACAACCTGAATAATAAGAATAAGAATAATAATAACAACAACAACAACATCGAAAATACCTTAGGAATGAGATCTCAGGTTCGAAATTTCCCCAAGACACCTGATGAAGGCTGGAAGGTATATGAGCCAAAACGTTGTGTTAATAACAAAGAAGAAGAAGACAAATATCCGTCAATTGTAAATATGTAAATATTATTCTAAAGACGTTTCCCAAAGGTTTGGTTTTCCAAAGGTTTCATGCATTGTAAAGAATTGTAATGTTTGAAGAATGGTTGTTGTTAACATAACTGATTTATGCATCATTATTGTATTGAAAATAAGGGAGTGAGCTGGCAGAAACGTAAGCACGCCGGGCTAAATGTTTAGCGGTATTTCGTCTGCCGTAACGTTCTGAGTTCAAATTCCGCCGAGGTCGACTTTGCCTTTCATCATTTCGGGGTAGATAAATTAAGTACTAGTTACGCACTGAGGTCGATGTAATCGACTGAATCCCTTTGTCTGTCCTATCTTTAGCCTCTTGTGGGCAATAAAGAAATAAGAAAAGTTAGTACGCCGGGCGAAATGCTTAGCGGTATTCCGTCTGTTTTTACGTTCTGTGCTAAAATTCGAACGAAGTCAACTTTGCCTTTCATCCTTTCGGAGTCCATAAATTAAGTAACAGTTGCGTACTAGGGTCGATCTAATCGACTGACCACCTCGCCAAAAATTCGGGGCATTATGCCTAGAGTAGAAAATATTATTGTATTGAAAATACTGAATAGACAATTCAGTACCTCAGTTAGTGTTTAAGATTCTCACTGAAATCCATTCGTTTAATTAAACCCATAATCCTATTTTTAAACGCATTTAAACTATTTGGAATATAAATCTTTAGAAAACGTGAATTTCTCTTGCTTTTGTATTTTTAACAATCAAAACGCTCTTTTCCAATTTCAGCTGTAATTTTAATTATTTCTTCTAGAACTCATATTTGTATGTGGTATTTTCCAGCAATAGCTCCCGTCACGTCATGGGAATATTTTAAGTCTCATCTTCTCTAGAAAATATTTCATACATAAAGTTAGCGTAATTAAACTTAATCCCTTGTATGATCTAACATTCCATTTTAAGTGCCTTCCGTAGAATACATTTTGTTTCAAGAATTCAGACAAATCTCCTGTTTATGTCACTTCACTCGTTATCCACATCAGTTTGCCAGTACGTTTTGGGGATACTAAAATTCTCTAAATGTCTCTAGTCATTTACAACACCCAAGCATAAAAATTGAAGTTATAGTTGAGAACGAGTTGGATGAAAATGAGGATTGGAAGCCATTTGAATACTGGAAGAGATTTACCTTTATCATAAAGATTCTTGATGGGTAACAAAATGCCAACATCATGACTGCTGCTCATTTCTCTGTCAAAATTGTAAAGGCGGTAAAGCGTGAATCTGCTAGAGACTATGGTCAATCCCTGACTGAGAGGTTCACCGCTGGAAGGCCATATATGTGACAGCAGGATTCAGCTCATTGCCACACATCCAGAGATGATTGTCGGACAACTACTACTTCACCAGCCTCAAATTCTGACCTCTTAATTCCACCGATTGTAATTTCATGGATTACCGTATCTGGGTTGCGCTTGAGAAAAACACCAAGTGCTTCGCTTACAACACCAAAGTTGAGTTGGTGGTCAAGACCGAGGAGTTGTTATGTCAGTTATGATCGAATGGCTTCTGTAACTTCCGTTTGACCCTATAAATTCAAGCTGGCTTCTTTAGCTTCAGGTTGCCATGCGTGCTTTGCACGTTTCAAGAAAGGGAATTTTTTTTTTATTTTATCCTTTGTAATTTTGATGCGATTTCTGATGTGTGAATTTCAACAAGTTAAGGAAAGTCTATGTTATTGTGGAAAATTATGTAACTTCATACCAGTGCTGTCATAATTTATTCCACTTCCTAAATGGATAAAGGACACCATTTAAAATGTAGCTAACTGCGATCAAGATCAATATCATGGTAGTGTTAGTAGTGTTTTAAGAGACATGGGTGATTTGTTTTAAACATTTAGGAAGTTGCAAGTTGGTTTTCTTTTACTTCACAACAGATATGTTTTTAATATTACTGATATCATATTCCGATTTATATACATTATTAGCCTTGTTTCTGTATTCCTTATTATATATGTGTGTGCGCAACTGTATGTGTGCATGTAAACGCACACACACACACACAACATAACGTGTTTCAGTGGTTAGGGTGCGGCACTCATGAAATTATGATTGTGGTTTCGAATCCTAGACTGAGCAGTGTGTTGTGTTCTTGAGCAACAATTATTTCATGTTGCTCCAATCCTCTCAGCAGGCACAAATGAGTAATCTTGTGGCCAACCAGCGTACATTTCAGGAGATAGGGTTGGGGTGGAGGTTACGGCATAGAATCCGGGAAACCGGCCTTCTGAGGCTATGGCTCGGGTAGAACATTTGATCAGTTGATACACACATTTATGTATGTATATATATATATACACGTATGTATGTATATACTCACATGGAGAAACATACGTACACATACACAACGGAGAAACAGACGCGCACACGCACACACACACACACACATAAGTATACGACGTGTGCTTTACAAATGGGAGTTCGTCCGTCTCTTTACTTTCCTGCCTTATTTAGTCCATGGTTCATGGATAATATGTCCTGACATACGTGCGTCGTATGTCAGATACGGTGTTACCTACATACGATGTATTAGATAGGCAAGACCCGATTGCTATTACAGCGAAATCACAATTAATAATCATATCTCAATACATTATCAAATAGTTTTGCTTAGACATTGCTCTACATCTTTCCCATTTCAGCCTTTTGAATAATACACGATATGAATCCGCAAATATTATTTAGACATTTTGATTTCAAATATAATATTGGTAGCGTACTTTGTGTATTGAAGGATACATTCTTCGTTTATAACGATAAATCATCACTAATTCATATTTGTGTGTGAGTATCTATTACTCATTTTCTAAGGCAGTGTGAAACCCCACACTTAACCAAATATCATAACCAGTTGTGAGTTTCATTCTTTGCTTCAGTATTTAGTATAATCCGATGCGAGTCCTCAGATTCAGCATACGGTAGGACGCGGGAGACTGATGAAGATAAGAACAAGATAGCATAACATTTTTTCAAATGCTCTGTAAATATTACGGCATCTTCATGATAGCTGTTATATAACGCACATGAAAACTATGTCCGTTTTCTCTATATGATACATGTACATATGTACATACATACACCCACACATACACTCACATATACACAAACTTACATAAGCACGCGCAAACTTACACACATACACACACACATGTATTTCCATGCATAGATAATATATATATATATATATATATATATATATATATATATATATATATATATATATATATATATATATATATATATATATATATATATATATATGCGTGTGTATATGCATATGTATACATACATTCTTCCATATGAGCACGTATATACATATGGTTTTCATTTATCATTTCCTTGTTTTGTTTTGCTTTTAAACGTTGGCAACATTTTTAGAAATTTTAAAGCGTTCGATTTCATTATTTTATCGATCCACATTAATAAACACTAGTCTTCTTAATATTCCCGCTCCGTTCGTCATCCACCTCTGCTTTATGTGTTTCATTAAATGCTCGGTGATATCAAATATTACAAGAAAATGTTGAGAATGACTTCCCATTCATTTAAATATTCTCATTTAAATTTCGTTTGCTTCATCTCATTACAATATTTCTATTCTCAAATTTGATCACTTAATCAAAAATATCTCCATCTACACAAACATCTACACAATGTGCGGCAAACTGAATCTGGTAAATACTCACAGGCTGACATTCACAGCAATTTTATTTTGACTTCATTTTCCATATCACTGATGTGTATTATAAACGTTTCCATATGCGCATATGTCTGTACACGCGAATATGCATATTTGTGAGCGTTATTTTTTGTGTAATATGTTCTCTGGCTTCTTTCATAATAACAGATGATCTTATTGTTATTCCTTTTATGTGACACATATTAATCGACGGGTTAATTTTATTAGCTGTTGTGGAATTTTCATCGCATACACACATAACGCACACTCAAACATTCTACACATCTGCATATACATATATTCCATAGGTGGCTGTTTCTAACATATCCGCTATATTATTCCAAAAATATTTCAATAATTTGCATTCCTTTAAAAATAAATCAAACTTGTTTTATAATTGCAATGCTTTGTGATGAATTCAAATTCAAATTAAATATTACAGTGAACAAATAAATGTTAAAATATAAATGACGATAGTATGGTTTCAAAATACATAAATATCGGATGCAAGTATAATTACAACAGTTATATACATGCACATCCATAGAGATATCTGTAAATATGTAAATAGTTATAAGAACAGGCGGGATACAACAAATATTAAACGAACTGAAGCAATTAATAAAATCTCGGTTGCATTAATTTTAGTTTGATTCAATATCATCATAAACAACATACCGTCATTCAACATCAGACAACCGCCATCCACTGCCTCACCAGTCACAACCTCCACCAAAACCACCACCACCAACAACAACAATAAGAATAACAGCAGTAGCAACAATAGAACGGCCACAATCAGCAGCAGCACCATTTTCAGCAGCAATATAATTATCATCAGTCTAACCATCAACTTCATTATCTTATTTATCAGCGCTTTAAATCTTCCATGCTAGTATCGTAGTCATCTCACTTACATTCATAGACACTCCCATTACCATGGAAATGACCGTGAGAGAAACATCATCTTTTCTGTATGTCGAATTCTTTTTAATTTTATTATGTAATCTGAAATTTTAGACTAAGTACATTCACAATGAGAGAACTACCAAATTTGAACAAATACATAGTAATATTCAGCTCGTCATTATCATCGTTATTGCAATCATTTCTTTTTTTGTGTGTATAGATACTGCCATCATAAACGTTTCATCATGCGGTTGCCATAAACATCTCCATTAGCAATGAGAATGTGATGATTTATAAAGCCACTTCAATCTTTGACGTACACTATCTTTGAGAGGGTTGCCAGTTATGATGAAAAAAACCCTCCCTGCTACGTGAGAGACTTACCACCACTGGGCACGATTGCATTTTATGTTGGTCTCAGTGCATGTTGTAAGGTGACAGTAACATCATTGTGATTATCAGTAACACCAACTTCAACAGAGATGTTAATCGAAGCTAATGAGACAGACTTCATTCCTAACCCGTTGCACGAAAACTCGGTAGATGTTACACTGTTATAATTATCATCATCACCATCATTATCACAGCCAGTTGCAACAGCAGCATCGCTATCATCATTGGAATCATATTCTTATTATGAGTTTTCCTTCCTTCAATTTTGTTTTCATTCCTAGCTAAATGTGTTCCGACAGCTAGGGCAGAGATACTGTACACATCGATAAGCCATTAAAATAAACACACCATTTCATTTACAAAATCAAATAATAATGTAAAATATATTATTTACATGTAAATTATCGTTCTCACTACAACAATTCTCTTCTCAATACATATGGCATTCGACTTCGAAAGTCGTTTGCAGCTCTTTGGGAAATTGTAATCCAGAGAGCATTCCCAAGTAATTTTCAGTTCCGTTTTTGATTATTCCTGGTGCTCCTACAACCACAGATATCGCAGTCGCCTGGAGATGTCACACTTCTTTTTCCAATTCAATGAAAAAATATTTATTTTTCTGAGCTTGTCAAATTCATTTGCAGAAAAATTAAGATCATAAATGATACTCATCTCGATCAATAAGCAGACTTTAGCACTGTGATCTAATACAATATCCAGTTTTTCATCTTTGTTGATTCTGTCTCTAAATACTGGAAAGTCCCCAAAAAACGTTGGATTTTCTCTCTCAGTTACAGTCTCAAGCTGATGATTACATCACTAGCCAACATCTTCGAGTTTATGATGCCAACTTGTTAACCACGCCAATTCTACAGTGCCTTGCTTTATACTCAACTCGAGCTGTTATAATTTAAGATGCCGCATATTATCCAATATCGTGATGTTGATTGAAGGTATTGTGTCTACCAATAGTTTGTACTAGCTGCCAAGTCACAAGAAGGTCTTCAGACAGACAGTACGATACGCAATACGCGTGCTGTTCCAAGTAATGCTGATTTTTGCAATACACCTAAACTATAGGGTATTTCTAAAGTTTCTACATGTTTCTTCAGCCTGGGTGATATTGAACTCAATGCTTCGATGACAACAGGGTCGATCTTTATGTATGTCTCTCGTAGCTGCTACAACTTGGTGATCTCAAATCTCAGGTCTCCATATTTATCAATCTCTTCTTTTTCTTTCATGATGATATGTTGATCACCTGGCACTGCTACGTCGATTATTAAGCACTCTTGTTTGTCTCTCCTACTACCTTCTCTGCCTGGAAGTTAAAGTCCCAGAGGATTTTTGCCTTCCTCTGTTCATCCATTACCTTTTCCAGTGTATGTTGGTGTCAAGGACCCGTTACCTCGTATCCGTACTTCCGGCAGAGTAGCCAGTGAAGGTCTTGGGAACTTACCGTGTCTGCATTTGTACTCTTTCTGCGCAAGACTTTCCCATGCAATAACTATGTGAGTCACGCTTTCGACCCTCTTCCCACACATTCTGCAGGGATTCGTTACACTTATGCGGTATATATCCATATTCACTGAGTTGGTATTCAATGCCTGAAAATGGGCAGCGATGATTAGGCATTTAATATTCTTTTTTAGGTCACGCATGCTGATCCACCTCCATGATGCTTTCAGGTATTTTAAGTTGTTCGTTTCACGCTAGAACTGACCGTGCAATTTCCGGTGGAGTAGAGTATCTTCGCTCTCCTTCGCTATCTGTAATCGGGATTCGCTAGTATTCTAAAGTTCAGTCCGTCTGCATTTACAGCGTACTCTAACAGGTCTCATTTGCTGTCTACCAAATATTCTGTCATGCAACCTCTTTCGCTGTTGATGCACTCTTGTACGCTAATCCGCCCACGTCCACCTGTATACTTCTTCATGTAGAGCTTGGGTATGTTCACCTTAGGATCGATGCCGTCATGGATTGTCATTGTCTTTCGTGCAGTGCGATCGAGTGGGTTAATCTCGGCATGTGTCCATTTCAAGATAGGTGCACTATAGCGGACGACAGCAATAGCCCATATGCTGATGGGAGTCACAAGGTTCCTAGATTTGAGTTTTGATTTCAAGAGAAAATGGAAGCGCTTCATTGATTCAGATGCCTGCTTTTCATTGTCATTGAACGCGTCCTTCCTTACCTGAAACCGATAAGAATAAAAGTCATATTCAGTGATGTCTTTGATTCAGTCATTGTCCGTCCAGAGCACATTCCAGCCATCTTACCCACAAGGAAAAAGAAGTACATAATGAAATGGGTCATAACTTCTCTCTCTCTCTCTCTCTCTCTCTCTCTCTCTCTCTCTCTCTCTCTCTCTCTCTCTCTCTCTCTCTCTCTCTCTCTCTCTCTCTCTGTACTGCACAACTATATCCAGAGGTTTGATGCTTGGATTATTGGTATCATCTCCCACCATGATCACAGCAACGTCTGATGCAGTTGGTTCACTATAGGTTCTCACATGTGACCCAGCAGGAATAAGCCGTTTGTCATCACTTATGATAATATCGCCGGTACAAATTTTTGTTGGTGCAGAGTATTCCTTAATTATATCAACAGCCTGTTTAAAACGTTTCACATATGGATTGTGCATTTTCAGTGCTCTCTGCAAGTCTAGCAGGATGTTCTCATTAAAGTCATTGTCAGCTCCTCTGAATGACAAACTGTTTCCCATCTCATTTTCAGTGTCAACGAAATAGAGCTGTGCAAAGACAGTCTTCCTATTTACTGCTGGTAGGAGACTGTCTATGCGGTGGTACAACTTTTCTTGAATCTTGAAAGATGGCATAAAAGTTCTACCACCCGGTAGTCCAACTGGTGGGTTATCCAGTCCAAATTACTGCATAGATTAACATCATAGCACTTAGTTAATTCTGGGGGCTTTTTTATGTGTAGAGTTTTGTCTTTGCTCATTTGTCCTTTGCCACATCAGAGGGTAGTTTTCTCAGGACCCCAAAAGAAAGCTTTGCAGTTAGGGTATGTTCTGTTAAAAATGTTTCCACAGTAGTGCAACATAAGGCTTGAGTTTCATTCTTTTTCATGTAAATATACCACATCAACATCCATAGCCGTTCTCTCCGTGTCAGTTCTTTGCTGACGAAGTTTCGTTTGGTATCGTGCCTAGTTGTTTGCTTTTCGCTGCCAAATTTGTGGCAGTGACGTGTTTCCTCTAGAGTCCTCCTTCCTCAGCCGATCAGTATTCCTCCGGGCTTCTGTTTCTTGTGGCCTTTCCATAGCCCGGGTTTCCTGGGTTCTCATTTGATTCGCATTACTCCATGCTTCTGAATATTCTAGTCCTTTCCATTGCACAGGTTTCCTGTCTCCTCAGCCGATCTGCATTTCTCGGTACCTCTGCTTCTTCTGGTATTTCCATTGCGCGGGTTTCTTGCATTCTCCTTCGCTTTATTTCGGGACAGTGAGAAGAGCTATGTCCTTGTCAGTTTTCTTCACCTAGCGTCTGTTGTCTTTGCACAGCGATCTTTTGTGAACGGGAATTTTTTCGGGACAGGTTGTTGCCCTTTCGTTTTCTGGGCATAGTGTACTTTTGAAAAAGTGAATATTTATGACAAATATATAGTGAAAGTTTTGAGACGATTCAGCTACCATTTGAGTTAATTTCTCTGAACGGGAAGTTTTCACGGTATTTATTGCAAATATTTCCAATGGGTATTTATATACAATTACACCACTATTGCTAAACACTATTTTAAAGTGCGATTTTTATGTTGTCGAATTGCACTAACCGAATTTAACCATAAAAATGTGGGAAATCTATTATTGTTTAAGTTAATAATAAAATTAGTCGAACCTATTTTCATACAGTCAAATACGCAGTTTTCGAAAGTTTCACATTCTTTTACGTCTGCTATTTCAGAATTCTACGCATGCATGAAACATCAGACAAAAGTTCATTCAATAACATATTCGTAAACGCAACGGCGTAAACAGGCATAACGATAACTCCGACAACCGACGGCATGAAAATAGGTCCGCAAATTGTATTACTATCTTCAAAAATACTAACTTTCCAACATTTTAATGGTCAAATTCGTTTAGAGCAATTCAATGATATAAAAATAGCACTTTAAAAGTATGTTTAGCAAGTATGGCGTAATTGTAATTTTCACCGAAGTCTAACAGTATCTTTTTTTCGTTTCGTTTTCAAAATGACACCGATAAAGACATTTGAAAGAACGGAATTGAGAGAGGGGAGAAATAGAGTTATGAGTGGTAACATTGTACGAAAGAGTGAGTTCAATATGTTATATATATATATATATTTATATGTGTGTGTGTGCGTGCGTGTGTGAGGGAGAGAAAGAGACAGAGAGAAAAGAGACAGAGAGACAGAGACAGACAGAGAGAGAGAGAGAGACAGAGAGAGACAGAGAGAGAGAGATAGAGAGAGAGAGAGAGAAACATCAAAGTAATATCGAAGGAGTCATGGAAACGATCGTAACTGGTTAAGAGAGAGTGAATTAAGAGTAGCAGTAAATATGTAGGAGAGAGAGTATGAGAGTCCTAAGAGGTAAGATTTCATGCAATTCTCTCAATTACCACTCCTCACACTACAGCTCTCAGTAAGAGAAAGAGGTAGTGAGCATGAGGAATAGTAGGTGAATCATTGACTAGTGAGAGAGGGTTAATTTGTTTTATCGGATTTTACCAGACTGGAACCGGACCGGATAATTTTCATGAATCCCAAACAGATGTTAACACTCTCCGGGTAACCACGGTTCCTAATTCCAAGTTTGGTCAAAATCAGTTAAGCGGAAGCAAAGTGGCCACAAGGATTGGTTTCACATACACTTAGAATTTGAATGCGGTCCCCTCAGAATGGAAGCGGGCCGTATAATTTTCGAGAATCCCATAGAGATGTTGACACTCCCGGTACCCACGGTTCTCCATGCCAAGTTTGGTGAAAATAGGTCCAGTGGTTGCGGAAAACTTTTTTAACAAAATTTTGGCACAGACACACACAGACATAAATAACTTACATTTGCAGCAGCCATTTTGATGAAATATAAAATGTGTAATACTTTTGACCTACAAATACAGGTATATCAAAATAACAAGAAAAAACGTGTTAAGCTCAGATCAAAATATATCTCAATCCTTAAAAAGAAAATAACGAAAATAACTACATGAAAGAAAGAAAAGCATACGAAATGTAAGACAATGAAAGCTTTTTAAAGTCGAATATCATCTTCATTAGATCGTGAGAATGCTGCCGATATTAAGTAAAAAGTAACCGCCAAGAAGTGGGTAAAGCGTTTAGTTCAGCACCAAACTAAAATGTATTTTATGGAGGACTATGATATGAATGAATATAAGTAAAACGTAAATACAAACTAATTGAGCACCAAAAGTAAATGTAAGGGGAAACTTCGATTGTAGAGTATTGAACGGGCAAAGCTCCAAAATATATTAGAGGCTATATTGATATCACCAAATGTGCTAACAGAAAAGATCTCCAAAAATATTGAGATAATATAATTACTAAAGTTTAGATGAACTATATTGGAGTTACAAATATATAATTACCTTCCAAAAGAGGTGTAAACTCAATTGAATGACTCGAGTATAGGAACAGGAACATAACACCTAAGACTACAGAACTACTGTATACAAACAGTCATAGTGACAACTGCACATGTGAAGATAACGAGTGGTTAACTGCAATAATATCACAGAACGAATATTATTTCAAAACATTTTCAGAAGGTCAGAAAAATAAACACTGATAAAAACAAACAATGATAAAAAACAAGATATTTTGTTTCGTCTTTATTTTATCTCTAAGGAATGTTTCTCTTTTAGTTTAAAATTATCAGGAAACAAAGTACATACAGCACATATCCCAAAAGCTGTGTTCTCTAATCTGTTTTATTCAAAACACAAAGGTTTCTTTCTACTGTCAGCGGCTGTGAAAATCCAAATAAACGAGAAGAAATCGATGGATCAAAGACCACTTCCTAGAAATTGTACACACATTATTAACATCTATTTCCTACCCAATAGACACAAGAACCATAATATTGATCTATGAGATCTGGTAGAAAAAAATCTATATTTATTGGGGAATGTATACATATCCCTAGTAAATAAAACTGCTTCAAAATAAGAATATACGAATTAATACACTCCAAATAAAACAAACCAACAAAACACTTACACAAAGATCTTATTCCAGGAACCAATGAAAGTATCAAAATGGCGCCTGCATAGCATAAAATTCCGACACCATACAACGCGGAACAAAACAGAAGAAAAAATAAATGATGACAATTATGACACACGCAAGCAATCATGCAAACACTTGTCAACAACACTCGCACACCATGCATAGCAATAAAGATAATAAAACCATATAATTCACAAGATTCAGCAGATTAACAAAAGGAAAATATAGCAGAAATATAAAAAAAGAACAATTACATATAACTCTAACCTACCTAGGTCAATAAAAGGAAATACCTCTCAAACTGCATGTAAACAAAAATACAGAGAATGTAATACCCCAAAACTGATACAATCATGAATAGGGTAAACACTGGATTAAATCAGTTACCATGACATTATCGAAGAAAATATAGGTCGAACCTATAATACATAGCAATATCCTTTAAACAAACAGATCTAAACAAAAGGCAAATACTGTACATTACATATGTTTCACAAAAAGAGAAATGTCATAGGCATGTTTGTTGAAGAAATAAGTGAATTTTAACAGGAACAAGGAACAAAATACCTTACGTCATAATTAAAATTGTCTTCAATCAATTGAATTACAATTATAACCATATATGTATCGTTGGCGATTTTCTTCCTCCGTCTTCCTTTTCTATTGGACTTCCCTCTGTTTCTGAATAAGAGCGTTGCTCGAAACATTAAACCATCTTTCTTTCCTTCCCTGAGCGCCTCCTAATACTTTATGTGTAACACCTCCTCATGTTGTTTTTTTTTTGTTTGTTCTCATTTTTAGGGATGTACTATATATATATATATATATATATATATATATATATAACAAAGTAAAGTTGTAAGATACCACACGAGTGGAAATATATATGAAAAAATGTTTGAAAATACAATTTAAAAGGTGTTTATTCATTTGACTGGTTTCACTTTTTTCGAAAAATATTGTCAAAAGGAAAATGTAAAGCTTTGTATAAGCTTTGTTGTGTTAAGTACTGGTTGTCACAAAAGTATTAAAATACATATATACATTCTTTGGTAATTATAAGAAAATGTTAACAAGAGAATATTCATAAAAAAGTATTAGGGGTTCGATAAAAATCACGTTTGTTTGGTAGTATATATATACACAGAACAAGATATATTTAAGAATGTTTTCTCTCTTGTGTGTAGCTAGGTAATGTTTGCTATTTTAAGGGACAGTGTGAGAGGTTGGTTGTGGTGGGGGAACGAAGTGCAATGTAGAATTTTAAAAAATATTATTTTTGTTTCTGAGAGCTTGAGAGTAGATGTAGATCAGATACATTGCCACAGCAAAGTATATAGTGACGATCTATTAGAACGTAACAGCAGTGCGTCTAATAAAATGCTGAGAATCAAGAAATAGTCGACTGTTTTGTATAATGAGATACCGTTACAAAACCAAAACATTTATTCGTGTTCCAAAATTTAAACGGAAACAAACAGAAAGTACGCACCCAAAATGGGACATTGCTACTTCCTCGTCACTTATCTTCCAAATCATCCTTACTATTTCACTCCTTTAACGATAATATTGTTCACCTTTGGTGGCGTCAGCGGTGTGAAGCTGTTGGGAATAGCAAAATGACTTTGGGGACACTGACGAAAACAAGCATTACACAAATGTGAAAATACAAATAAAATAAAATATATATGATACAAAAATAGGCCATAGGGCTTTAAGACAAGACAAACATGTGATTAACGCGAAAGAAAATGTCCTATACAAACAGAAACTAAAATGGGAAAAGGTGGAAAACCAGAACGAAAGGCCAAAAAAAAAAATGAACGTCGAAAAGAAGCAAACCGTATTGAAGGAAGAAAAGGAGAAATGGAGAAACGTGACCGATCGAATCAAGGGTCAGGTGCAAAAGGAAGTAGAACAGTGAGACGAAAATGACCGTGAGCCAAGTAATATTAGGAGGAGAGAGAAAATGTGGTGGGGCACAGCTTCGCATAAAAAAACTTATCCACAATAAGTGAACTACAGTTAGACTAAATGTTTAATTGAGAAAGAAAGGACATTTGAAGTAAAAGGGCTTTTTGTAAAGATATGATATAGTTAACAAGTATTGTAACGTCTATAGTATTGCTAGGCACCTTTGAAATAGCTGCGAAATGTACCTTGTGCATACTTTGCACAAGGTGCATTGCACGGATCTTACATAACGAACGCTGATAGTATGAATAAAAATAGGATGTTTCTGCTAGCATGCATGTGATCATAGCTTCGCATTATGTCAGTTAGCCTAGGTATTACAAAATAATAAAACATAAAGAACAACAGCAAAACCATTCTAAAAATCTCCCCTTAAGTCTTTTGAAAGAAATAAATCGTTGATAATGCAGTCCTGGAGATATTATGTGAGAAAGCAATTAACTTATGGTGACAACTGAAACGCTGCCAGAATAATGGTTCCAGTGTCTACCATCATACCATAGATATTCTCGATAAAATCTTACCTAAGGCTAAGGCAACATGAATAACAAAAGCAGTAACAAGAGTAGCAACAACAGCAACAACTACTACAACGTCAATATCAACAACTACAACAGCAACAAAATGAACACAGTAAAATATACACCAACAAATATAATAACGTCAAAAAGAACATCTACAGCAAAGGTATAAATATAGATAAAAACATAATTTCAATACCACCCCCCACCAAAAAAAAATAATCAGAAATGAAATTCTCCATAGTAGATATCCTGTCAGACTAGACTGAGAGAATGGTAACTCATATGAAATTTGACTGCCATTGGAAAGCTGCGAGAGAAATTTTGATATTAGCTGCATCTGATCAATAGATATTTACAAGCACTACAGCAATATTATAAAACAAGAAGCTAATGTTCATTGTTGAAAATGCAACCAACTTAATATTAATGCTGATAATAACAATGATTCCTGATAATGATTATAACAACATTAATAAAATTAAGAGTGATAACGTTAATAAAATTAAATTCTTTTATTTGGCTGCCAGATTACATGACGTAAAATAGTAATTGAAACAAAGTACGCTTAAATTTAAATAGTACTGATATCATTTAGTGTCACTTACAAATGTACGAGTGTCCACCGACTAGACTAAATAAAGGTATTCCATAATGGAGATCGCATCTGACAAATCCATATCACTAAATCAGGCAGTGTAGCTGAGCATCCGCTGTTTCGGGCTAGGCAGAAAATATTTCATATCTGGGGCAACATTACAAAAGAGTAGCACAGCGTAGTTCAGAAATATTCATTAATGCTAGTGTCAATAAACCATTAATTTGAAACCTAAATGCTCTACATACTTCACACAATCCATTGCAAATACTTTTGTATTCTTTCCTTTCATTTATTAGTTCTACTAGTTGTTCCTTTCCATAACAAAATCTGAAAACTTCACTCCAGCATCTAAATTCTCATTTAAATTATTGAGTTGTGTGTTTTGCCCTTTTTTGCTTTCACAATCTATTGGCCACCGTAAATTTAATCTTCGTTCATTCTCCATTATTATAGGATGATGGACTGGCGCTTGTTATCGCAGAATATTGCGAAATATGTAGTATTCATAATCCAGCTCCTTCCTTTTTTAATTGTAGACGAGATTATCTCATTAACAATTTCTGTGTTTCATTGGCGTTCTGGCAAATGCAACGTATGCAAGCTATTGTTGCTGTGATTTTTATTCAGTAGCTATTCCAGACCGTTTGGGCAAATACGTAAATAACCACCATACTTTACGTTCGGCAGCTGATTATCGTATTGTACAATACTTATGTCAACCTTCCATCACATTATTCAACAAAACAGGAAGATCATGGATACTTCTCTTTCGTTAATGAATCTCGGCGACATTGCATATCAATAAACAACACCAAAGAGCAATTATCACGAACAGTCATACCCGCATTGACTACCTACTCATAATGCAGTTCAGATGGAATCATTTGGGGTATAAAAATAGTTTATTATTCTGTATTTTATCCAATGTAAGACGGTGCGCTGGCAGAATCATCACCACGCCAGGTGATGAACTGCATTTCATCCATCTTTACGTTCTGTGTACGAATGCTGCCAAGGTCGACTTTGCCTTGCATCATTTTGGATCGAGAAAATAAGTACTAGTTGAGTACTGGGGTTGATTACACCGACGTACATCCTCACCCGAAATTGCCGGCCTCGTTTCAAAATTGGAACCATTATTATATTAAAGAATATGCCCATTTCTTTTAGAAGTGTTTGCATGTGATATGAATGAGTTTTTTGAGCAATTTCAATTACGACAAGTGAATTATTTGAGGTCTTCATTAGAAAGCAAGATTGTAGAGCAACTATGTTATTTAAAACTTTAATCAATTCTGCATAAACCAACAATTAACTGAGAGAGAGAGAGATAGAGATAGAGAGAGAGAGAGAGAGAGAGAGAGAGAGAGAGAGAGAGTTAGAGAGAGAATAAGAATTACAATCAAAATGAAAGCTAACCCTCTTGAAGAACCTATATTTCAATAATCCAATTATTCAACATTCTGCATGAGACTTGAATTTTCAAAAAGTATGAGAAGGGAATCAACGGTATAGTGTAAAGAAATAATATCAAGTTATCAACTGCAGATGATAAACAACTTATTCGTGCATAGAGTACACAGAAACAGTAAACTAGAAAGAGGTTAAATTCATTTAAAAATGCAGTAAACCTACATTGATGAGAGTAAATCTAATAAGTCCCACTAATACAATAATATAGTAAAAGTGATAAACGAATTATAAAATGCACAGAACTCTAACTATGTTTAAATTTTATAAAGTATACAAAATACAAGAAACATCACAACATGCCTACTAACCGTCAAGATTCAGCATAATTAAAAAGAAATTACATTAATAAAAACCTGAGCACTAAGTGAGAAACACAACGAAAATCTTGATCCAGATTTTAACAATAGCATGTAATGACATATTATCCAGAGACAAGATATTGTATCAACATACGCAAGTACAGGAAAACAAATTGGTGATATTCTAAGCATGCTGATTATATCATACATAGAAAGTAATGCAATTCATCTCTACTTTCCGATATACGATTTCTCAGGTAAAAAAAATTGTTTGTGAAAGAAAAGGAACTTCTATTCAAATATTTGTATCTGAAAGTAATGACAATTGCAATGCAGTTGGCAAACAGAAACAATTCTGATAAGAATATGTCTTTGGAATGATAACATATATTACTGGTAACTTCAAAAGTAAAATACCAGACATTGCACGTCCAAGGATTTTAAGAATATGATATACACTACATTCAGGAGATTATAAACTTCCTCACTTTTCAAACGCAGGTACAGCAACAGACTGTTGTGAAGTGAAAGGGCGATTACAACATCTCTAGCATAAAATCATATTAAAAAATAGCTGTCAACTTCGCAATGTTTTGGAATAGAAATTAAGAATCTATGGACCATGCTGATTGACATTTTCAGTGTTTATAAAGTGTATAGTTAACACAATTAAACTCTTACATTGAAAATATATTATCGAAATTTAAACAATGAAACAGTTCACAGTTATAGTAAGAAGCTTGGACAAAATTACCAGTTATCTCTTCAACGAAATATAAGCTGTCACGGAATGCTTGAGGTTTAGAAATTTCTCCCTGAGATATTCAGAAGAAATCCCAATATATATTGCAATTATCATGCTGATTCTTAAAACCCACGAACTGCGAATATACCGTATTATTTGGCCAACCGTACACTAATAATGAATGTGTATGTGCGCATTATTTATTATCTTCAGGATGTATACCTGGATGCGTGGCCGAATGTATTAAACACATATAAATATGTGTGCATCGAGGTAGTATTCATCTATATTCATATCCTTGCAGAGCGGCGATAATTCACTCCATTAATATTGTACTTCCAATGTAGTTTCAACGACTAACCCAATATATAAGTTGCCACAAATGACTGTATAACACACCATCGTATCTAAACGCTGAATCAAGAAAACTGAAGTGATGCACGAATTTTTTTTTTTATATTCCCAAAACACAAGAACCTTTTACGCATCTCAAATGTCATACAGTTGTATGTAGCCCAGTCGGTCATCTTCACAATAATAATTTATTCTATTATTCCATCCGCTCTCTATAAAAATAACTCTCAGACTCTAAAATCTCTCTCTTTCTCTCGCTCGTATTCTCTCATTCTAAGATGTACATATACACATACACACATGTATGTATATACACACACACACACACACACACACACACACACACATATATATATATATATATATATATATATATATATATATATATATATACATACATATATATATATATATATATATATATATATATATATATATATATATATATATATATATATATATATATATATATATATATATATATATATATGTATATATATACATACATATATATTTATATGTGTCTGTGTGTGTGTAAAGAGAAAGAAAAGAGGGATAGAGGGAGAGGGAGAACAATGAGAAGCGCGAGGGAGGGAGTCAGAGACGAGAAGGAAAGAGTTTGAAAGAGAATCAGAGTGAAAAATATAAGCAAAAAGACTCAAAGATGGTCGAATGTATCTGTGTGGAATCATGTTGTATACATACATACAAACACAAACACACACGCACACATGTATAGAGAAACAGACAGACAGACAGACAGAAAGATACGTCGATAGATTGACAGAAACATACATGCATACATATGATCGAAAACACTTATAGAAATTGAGTTAAAAGAAAAATTGATGTAAATCCTTGTCAATCATGAATATTAGGCATCAATCAAAAATGTAGGTGTCATAGACAAAAATATTACTTGAAATAGCTGTCAAATCGGAAAACTTTTTGGAATAGAATTCATGAAAGTTATTAATTCTAAATATGTTATCTTACAAATTTATTGTAAATTGATTATGGAGTTTCAGTATGTGTATAAAATCAATTCGGAAATAGGTATCATGCAACGAGATATAGTCACATGATAACACTAGT
Organism: Octopus bimaculoides; assembly: GCF_046866305.1. NCBI lineage: Eukaryota > Metazoa > Mollusca > Cephalopoda > Octopoda > Octopodidae > Octopus > Octopus bimaculoides. The sequence goes on from NC_142928.1 coordinate 50,603,636, forward strand.
CGTTTATAGCATGATAATATTGTAAGCGTACATAAATCTTTTACCTAGAACTGAAATCACACTAAATGTTGAAGAAAACTATTTGTGCTGTATTCTGTGAAGTACATGACTTCGCCTACCAGAATACAACTTCTTTAATCCGTTAAATGTTTAGAGAAAAATGTCAAATATAATGATTCAGGCGTAGGAGAAATAAAGAAATTGATATAGCACCTGGCCAAAACGTTCCATCAAAACATAATATTGATTAAAATTAAAGATTTTAGATACAATTTAGACATCAATTCTGTATTTCTAGAAGGAAAATACCCTTGCTCACTGGAACATGATATTTTTAAATGTCAACTTTTCAAGATAAAAATTTGAAAATATTATACCTTTTCCTATTAGCAATCTATTTTCTTTTTCCAAACTACTCCATAAGTATCAAGTCATTTTTCACTTTTAATCAGCATATCTAGTTTTCTCTTTTTCTCCATCTAATTTCCTCTCTCCCCCTCTATCTCCCTCTCTATTCCATCTCTCTCCCTCTCTTTCCATCCGTCTCTTCTCTCACTTTCCTTATCGCTCTCTCCTCTATCTCTCCCACTCCTTCTCTCTCCCTCTCTGAATCTCTCATCCACTGCTGATGTATTTCCACCAATCCAATACGCTAGATTATTCCAATTATTTTATCATGTTATATTTTATTCATTACATTTTTACCAGAAAATCTAATTAAACTGATTGATAGATTTTTCCAGGTTTTCCGAGTAGTTATTGGTAAGTGTATTTATTTAGGACACCAGAACTTCGGAATAATATGGCTCCGTAAAGAACGTAATTAACTTAATGATGATAAAATGGTTATTCTACAAATACGAATTGCATTGCTAGAAAGGTATATAAATACAGTGTGAGGTAACATGATAAACTAGTTATATTACAAATAATGTTTTAGGTTGCATTAAAGAGTTCTAACTATTGGATAAATTAACTTCGGTATATGTATATTTTATTTGAATGCTGATATAAACTCACACAGTGCATCTGCACCACACATACTACATATATATGTATGAGGTTAGATGTGTTTGTGAGATTCTCATGTGTGCATATAATACCCATAAATATATAGGCTATTTGCGTACGACTGGCCATCGAATTCGATGATAGCCTACTCCTTTAATCACGGCTCCTTTTCTGACTGTATATCCTAAGCCTTCATGTGCAGCTTCGGTTACTCTTAAGGCGTATAAATGTTTGACAACAAAGGGTATTAATCTGCGGTCATGACACTATTCTTCCGTCTCATATTAAAACAGATTATGTTTGTGTTACACAATCGCGCACACACAAACAACACATACACACACACAGAGGCAAATGCACAGCAAACATGCACATGCACACAAATTACAAATAATGTTTCAATAATATATGAAACCTATGTACAACTCTGTAAGTGTAAACAATACACAAACACACAGACCCACACAAACACACACACACGCGCACACACACACACACACACACACACACACACACACACACACACACACACACACACACACACATATATATATATATATATATATATATATATATATATATATATATATATATATATATATATATATATATATATCACGCACACACATAAGCATGTCTGAAACAGACCCATACTCCTATTCGGATAAAGCAGGGTGCAAAAAACACGTAAACGCATACCTGCATCAGAAGAGGTGCCACCATCAATACAATCACATTTGGGATAAACTACAAGACAAATAGCATAACGCAATGGAACCGAAAGCATAGAATAAGACAGCATGCATAGAAAGATATATATGCAACGTAGATTTTTGGAAGATAAATGACAGTTGTATATGTACGGGTGTAAACGTTGACTGTAAAATGTGTACAGGGCGTATTACAGTAATTGAAAGTACAACTTATGCATAAAGAGGAGAAAGGTTAACGAAGAAGGCGAACGTAAAAAAGAATAGCTAATAGGCTTGAAAGTCTAATGGTTGTACGAAGGATGAATGTTGAATCACAGATGAGCGTATACAAAGTGTTTGATCTTAGTTACATCAATAAATAGTGAGAGCGGGAGAGAGACATGGAAAGAGAGAAAGATAGAAAGAGGTTGAGAAAGAGATAGAACGTACGTATCTGTATATGTGTTTACGAGATGTACATGTGAGGGTGTATACTTCTCTGCATATGAGTGCGAACGTGTTTAGGTATAATTTATACAATATGCACAGATATATGTCCGTATTTTATTTCATACTAGCAGAAATACCCGGCGTTGCCCGGGTTAGAGAGAATAATGAAATCTAAAAACGCCGTCTAGACTACGCATCATCTTTATATATAGAGATGTATATACACACACGCACCCAAACACACGTATATATATGTATATCAATATAAATATATGAAAGTCAATGAAGTTTCGTAAAAGAAGGTGATCATGTACATACTTTCTTGATGTTGTGATTATAACACCTCATTGTAAACTATGTTCCTTGTTTTCCCTTGTGGAGCATATACAAATAGGTTTTTTGTTGCTGCCCACTCTTGAGCAGCCAACATACAGTTGTCCATGTGAGAAGCAGGGCTCTTCCAAGAGAAGACCAGCTACAGACAGTGTTTGACCCTGATATTTGTTTATGGACATGGCAAAAGTCACACGAAGGGGGAATTGTAGTCTTCTGAATGTAAAAGGAATGTCTGCACCTGATGGAGTAAGAGGAATTCTTGGAATAAAGACGTCATCCCCTTTTGCACATCCAGAAAGAATGGTAGCCTCGATAACGTGTGACATCATTTTCTAAATAATGCTCATCTGTTATGTTCGGGTTAAAATTTCATCAACATCAAAAATATATGAATTTTCATGGGAGTTATGGCCGTTATGCAAAGAATATAATTTCCAAATTTCATAAAGATCCATTCAGTACTTTTGACGTAGTTTTGGATAAGAAAACAAATGACTAATGTGTGTTTGTGTGCATGTGTATGTGTGTGTGATGGGTGTATATATGTATAGATATCTGTATGCATGTATATATGTATATATGTGTAGATATTACATGTACATCTATATATATATATATACATCTACACATATGTATACATATACATGTATGTATAGATCTCTCTATATATATATACATATACGTGTACATCTATATGTATACATATACATCTCTCTCTCTCTCTCTCTCTCTCTCTCTCTCTCTCTCTCTCTCTCTCTTTCTCTCTCTCTTTCTCTCTCTCTCTCTCTCTGAAAGTATCTGTCATTACAGTATCGAAATGGTGTACATATACATGTATATGTATACATATACATCTCTCTCTCTCTCTCTCTCTCTCTCTCTCTCTTTCTGTCTCTCTCTTTCTCTCTTTCTCTCTCTGTGAAAGTATCTGTCACTACAGTATCGAAATGTGATTGTTTCAGTTAGTGGAATAGTTTCATTTTTAAAGTGAAAGTATTTGACATGAGTGTTTTTGTTTCACTTTTGACACGTAATACTTAAATAGTGGAGGAGATATTATGTTGCCGTGTGCTCGAACTCTGCAAGAAGTTAATAATTTTTTTTGACTAAAACACAACTGGAACCCTAAGTAAGGCATGTGTAAAATTTGAACGAAATTGGTTGCGTAGTTCTCGAGTTTTAGGGATTCATACAGACAGACAGACAGACAGACAGACAGGCAGACAGACAGACAGGCAGACAGACAGACAGACACACATTCTCATTTATATATATATAGATATTACTTCTTAGCATGTGGATATATTTGTTCATATATTAATTGTAGTCATGTGAATAGGTATTATCTTTTCTGTTTATTAATGAGTGCAAGTAAGTTCTTTATATATGTTTTTATTGATACACGCACATATGTATCGCTTATGAATACATGTTAAAACTATGTGTTTGTGTATGTCTGCGCATGTGCATATGCCATCATGACTGTCGGCATCGCAACTATTACCATTACAAATGTTTCTCTCACTACAGCAATCACTTTCTACCACCCGAATGAAACTACTTCATCACATTCAATTTTTAGACGTTACCTATTTCTTGCCCTGACAGCATTTAGCGTCACCACTTTATATTTAATCTGTTTCACAATCTCATGCTTCATTGATAAACAGACAGACAGACAGACAGACAGACAGACAGACAGACAGATAGATAGAGAGATAGATAGATAGACAGACAGACAGACAGGCAGACAGACGGACGGACAGACGGACAGACAGACAGGTAGACAGACAAACAGACAGGACAGATAGATATACATATAGACAAACAGACAGATAGACGGCCGGGCGAACGAACAGAGAGACAGACAGAACAGTCAAGCAGACAGACTGACAGGCAGACATACAGACAGACAGACAGACATACAGACAGACAGACAGACAGATAGATAGATAGATAGATAGATAGATAGATAGATAGATAGATAGATAGATAGATAGATAGATAGATACGTGGGTTCTTATATAATTAGATCAATGAATTATAATATCGGCTGATAGATGAATAGCCAGTTACACAGATAGAAGGATCGTTCATCAGATAGATTGATACGCGGATTGACGCATAATTTGATAGGGCTTTCATCTTTTACTACGTCAGAAATTTCGGATTATTTCATATGTTCATTTACAATAAGTAGATGGGCAGATAGTTCATAGAGTTACTTCGATAGATAAGCATACATAGAGAGATACACTAGCAAGAGAAAAAGAGAAATTAAGATTGAAAGGGATATCTGTAAAATGGGTTCTTAGCCTGGTTCAGTCATCCGTACGATGACCAAAATATGACTGATCTCTTTTGTACGATTCTGTCGCGATTGATTCGTAGATACATGAATAAAAAGTAGACCATTAGATACATAGATTGTTGAATTCATAGGCAAATAGACAGGAGACGTAGATAAATGGACAGATGTAGAAAGAAAATAACACTGAGTGGAGGATGTACATAAGTAGACAGCTAGAGAGTCAGACAAAATGACATCCAAATTGATAGTTATTTCGTCAGATAGATGAATATTTTGGCAGTGTGTTAAGTAGCTACGTAGATAAGTAAATAATAGGTTAAGAGATGAATTCACAGACTTAGATTGGTAGAAAGATGGACATGTAGATATACACAGAAATAGAGTGTTAGATAGATGAATTGACTTTTAGTTAGATAGATAGGTAAATAACTGAGAGACATATGGCCAAAGATGCAGCAAGCACTGCATGTAGAAAGATGTGTATGCATATGCTTGAAGAATTTTTCTCTTTATATAAATAAGTCTAAGAATGAATATTTACATATATGTATTGTAGTATGCATGAATGTACTTATAAGTATTCCTACTGCTGATAAAAGCCCTACCTCCAACATTCATTATGTATGCCTATGTGTGTGTGCTATCTGTAAGCCTTCACTCATCTGCTGATAGATAGACGTTTCACCTTTTATTGTCAGTTACCAACCAAAAGAAAACCGTAACAGTTACTTTGCTGTGTTAGTGTTATCATCAACATCACCTCCACAATAGATATCATTGCTAATACAAATACCGTAGTGGCACACCAACACTGATGACTTATAGGCTCTAATATATCATAACACCATCACGATAACGGTGCCCCTCAAATACAGATTCTACAAAAGATTCTTCGAGCTATAACCAGAATCATCAGCATCATGATCATCATCAATTTTCATCATGACATTGCATCAAGCCAGAATCAAATCTGTATCATAAACATCAGGTCTCTCATAGAAATCTAACTCTCATGATCCCCCTCACTACTATCATCTTTTTGTTTTTACCACATGCTTCCATCTTCAATCTGCTGCCGTCGGAAACATCATTCTTTTCATGATCAGTAACATCACTGTTAGTATCACAACCACCGTTGAAACAATGGCTTTTTCGGTCCTACAACAACATTACTATACCCCCCACTTCCCTTACCTCACTTGCCTTTAATTCATATATATATATATATATATATATATATATATATATACATACATACGTGCATATAAATATATATATATATATATATATATATATATATATATATATATATATATATATATATATATATATATATATATATATACATATACATATACATATACATATACATATACATATATATATACATATATATACTTATACGTATATATGTATGTATGTAAGTATGTATGTAAGTATGTATGTATGTATGTATGTATATATACATGTGGTCGTGGAACATAACTGATCCGCCAGCCTCTCTACAGGTGACAATGACATAAAGTTACAACACTTTATAACAATCACGCATGACATCTGCAGTAAGTTTGCTCCAGAGAGAATGGCTAGCTAGCAGAAACATATCATACCCAGAGATAGGAAGATTCTACTGAGACGATAAGCAAAAACCTGAAATCATCTAAATGGGCCACTTAAGTAAAACAAACGATCCTACCTCAAGCAAACATTGCTTGAGATCGAAAATGAACTCAAAGGCTCCCATGAAAAGGAGTGAACAAAAAATGAGGCTAGAGCTGTGAAAAGTATTAACACAAAATCTAAAGCCTTCTATAGATATGCAAAAGAATCTGCTTCAGTATGGTAGAAAATAGTGCAACTACTTGAAGAAAATGGCTCCCTGACTGCACACTACCAGAGGATCAGTGAAATACTGAATGTGCAATACAAGTGGGCTTTCACCTCTCCACTCGGACTCTTACAAGTATCTATGCCTGGTAAGTTATTTGGTTCCACAGATCTACACCAAAAAGTGGCAATTATTGACAGCATTAACATAGAGGAAACTGATGTGATATCAGCTATTGATGAGACGAACTCAAATTCAGCAACAGGCCCTCATGGATTCTCAGCATTCCTCCTAACGAAACGCTAAGGGGTTCTAGTAAGACCACTTCAGATCTTCCTCGCAACAGAGAGACTTCCCAAAATGTTAAGGGAAGGTATGATATACCCTATCCTTAAGGGGGGAAATTGTAGAGTAGAGACTAAGACTTATAGACCAGTCTCTCTAACTTTCCATGTCAGCAAAGTCATGGAGCGCATTGTCAAGAAGAAACTAATTGCTTTCTTTGAAGATAATGACTTGCTTCCTCTCGCTCAGACAGAAGCTGCCCTACACAGCTTTTGCAACACTATGCCTGGGTGTTGAAACAATTAATGAATCGCTCAAATATAGATATGATATATCTCGACTTTGCAAAGGCCTTTGATAAGGTTGATCATGGGATGATATGTCACAAACTACAGAGACTTGGCATAACTGGGAAAATTGGAGAGAGGTTGCATGACTTCTTAAAAGACAGCTGCCACGCTGTAGCACAGCCAACGGAAACCTCTCCACGGAGATATTAATGAAAAGTGGAGTGCCTCGGGGAACTGTATTGGGGTCACTGGTTTTCATAGTGGCTCTTTCAGACATTCCATCAGTTAGACAGATAGCCACACTTACTAGCTGTTCCACAGGAACAAAAGTAGTACAAGCAGTCGATGAACTTTCTGATTCTAATCATCTACATAAAGACCTGGAAGCCATATATAAATGGGATGAGGACAAAAACAGGCAATTTAATGAGGGCAAATTCTAAGCTCTCCGCTACCAGCTAATTGGTGCTCATAAGTCACAACAACGATACTTTGGACCCAAAGGAGAGACAATGCTAGAATCACATACAGTGCGTGATGTTCGGTTTGATATGAACAACGATACCTCGTTTCATGTGCATGTCACTAAGATGTTGGCAATGTGCAAGCGAATAATTGATTGGAGTCTGAGAACCTTCAGAACAAGGGACCAATGCTGGTCTTTGGAGGACAGTTGTTCTCAGCCGTCTGGACTACTGCTCCCAACTATGGTAACCTTACACTGTAGGATTATTAGCAGAACTTGAAGCGGTTCAGTGATAGTACACGAGGAAGATTGCATCAGTGGAATAGCTGAGATACAGGGAGAGACTGAAAGAGCTACAACTCTACTCCTTGGAGCGAAGATGGGAGAGGTATGCAGTGATATAAGTGTCCCATGTACTGGAAGGGCTGGCACCAGATTTTGGAATTGAGAGTTATACCAAGCCTCGAAATGGACGTCCCTGCACTGTTCCAAAATTCCCAGCTGTAATAGCTTGAGATTCAAAGGCCCACAGCTATTTAACTGCTTGCCAAATCATCTGGAGGATTCCCATGGAGTGGTAGCAGATGATGTCATAAAACAACTTGACACCTTGTTATCTAAAATACCAGATGAACCTATATCAAGGCCAGAAACTCAAAATAGGGCAACGGTGTCGAACTTCCTCCTTCACCAAAAGCCAGTCCCATAGAAATGGCCAATTAAAAGGTGATTACACTGGCGATGTCCCACCATTACTGCAGTCCCAATGCTGAGATATAAAAAAGAATATATATATATATAAAATAAATGGGAGTGGAGAGACAAGTTACTGAAGAGATTGCAAGAATGCAATGAAATGATTTAACAAAAAAAAAAATCGAAATACTTTTTATAAATAAATAAAGGACTGGACTAGTGCGTGTGTTACCGACATAATGCCTCTCCCAATGTTTAATTGTATATATATATATATATATATATATATATTAATTATAATAACGTGTAAATATCATTAATGACTTTACCATGTGTTCAGCGTGGAAATAAATATATCGTAGGTAAATTTTGCAAAATATTTTACAATTATATACATAATTATAACAAGAGATTGGCTATACGCCTCACCATGCACTGCAAAAATTGACGCCAGGAGACACTATTACCACCTTGAAAAATTTACTCCATGATCGAAACTGTATTTACTGCAGACTAGGTCTTGATACACCACACGTGAGTATAAAAGAAAGATGTGAATTCTACTTTTTAGTATATTTCTACGAGTGTGGATGGATATCGGTTATGCGACGTCGCGGCTCTCGCATGCATATTTTGAGATTCTTGTTATTTTATGCTATGGAATACCGCGGCTGATGGTAGCAGTAAATAACGTTTTTATTTTTTTACTTTAAGCTTGAAATAGGATCTTGTACTCGGTTAACCGAAAGTTTGATTCATTATCTTTCTTTTGCTCGCCTACAACTTAATGTGTTGTTCTCAGAGATTGTACTGTGGTAATAGTGTTTCTGGCGTCTATTTTTACATTGCGCGGTGAGGCGTATAGCCAATTTCTGGTTATAATTATGCGTATAATTATAAACTATTTTCTAAAATTTACCTATGAGGTTCTTAATTCCGCATTGACCACCTGGTAAAATCATTAATGATTTTTACTCATTATAATTAATATTTGAAAAAATTTACAGTGTGTGGTGAGGCGAATAGCCAATCCGTTGTTATAATTATGTATATAATTATAAAATATTTTATATATATATATATATATATGTATATATATATATATATATATATATATATATATATATATATATATATATATATATATATATATATATATATATATATATATATATTACACTCTACCTTTCTCTCTCTCTCTCTCTCTCTCTCTCTCTCTCTCTCTCTCTCTCTCTCCCTCTAATCAATATCTACCAATACAGCAATACAGGTTCCGAAAAGATTCTTTGTTGGAGTCTTACTCCCTTAAGACACATACGAGTCCACTGTGTCTTTACAGAAGAATTACATTGAAAGCATTGTCATATCCCAATGTATAACCAAAATCTGCCAATATGTTTGGAATGCAAATCTCTTATCAATGACCCTAACCA
>NC_142928.1:50618433-50663433 GCF_046866305.1 Octopus bimaculoides
CCGATAGAAAATATATTTTCAGAAAAAATTCTATCAGATGAAGTGATAATAAACAGTTATTAAAACAAATCCTGAAATAAATCACAGCTTAATCTTGTAGAATTTCTAAATATACGATGTTTTCAGTGTTTCCTATAATTGGGATGCGCATAAAAAAGTGTTTTTGTACTTTCAACTCACGAATATCCTACATGTAATTGTCCCTGAGAGAAGCAAGGTTAAGTCCAATGACCTTGAGAGATTGTCCTTGAGATTCGTTTATCGTCATAGCAAAACTTATTTTCAGTGGGAATTGGAGCCGTTCAAATTGAAAAGGGAGATCAAATGGGATAAACAGGATCCGTGGAATGAAGACATCTTCATCCTTATATTTCCCAGAGAAATTTGCTACTCCAAGGACATAAGGTTACACCGCTTTCACCACCAATCTGATGCTATTGCACAGGCGAGGTGGATACAGATTTCTGAGCATCATATTTGGGGCCCCCTTTTTAAGTGTTAATTTGTGTGGTAGCACCCGTGTGATTGTACAGTGTTCAGGAATACAGTTGAAAGAATTACAGCTTGGTTCCGATCAATGACAATGTCTATGGATTTGAATGACTGTTCTTGTCCTGGCAACAGCTGCAAGATATCTGAATTGATTTTGTCGACAGCATCATTACGTAGAGCTAACATGGCTCGCTCATAGTCATGGACTGTTGCAAATCATTTGTGCAAATCATTTGGAAACACATGCATTTTGAGATCGTTGACAGATGGTATCCTCTCACCACAGGGTAGCTTGTGTTGCTATAATAATTTTCCATATAAATGATAACAAATTGTGTATTAAATGAAATTAAAATCCTGGTTCAGTCACACATCAATGACTTTAGTAAGGTTTTAACGTTTTTGCTAACAAAATATTCTCTGTTCTAATTAAATATTGAAAAAGAGAAAAATGCCACTGTCTCTTTTGCAAGAGAAATTAAGTTAACTTGGCTCGTGAAGGGTGCATGATATCGCCTGTAACACTTTCCAAAGTATAATATGTACATGCACGACCTTTAGACCGTTATGGGGGTGGGGGTATGTTTTCGTAACTAACAGAAAAAAATGTGAAGCACGATCATGTGGAATCATATGATTGTTCGTGAATTTCCGTGAAAAAATGTTAATTCTTTAATCGCTTCGGAAGGCGACATTTTCTTTGATGTGAGAGCAGAAAGTGAGAGGGGAATGTAAAACATGTATGTTCGTGTATATGAAATGGAAGCGTGTGTGGGCGTGTGGGAGATAGAAAGAGAGAGAGAGAGAGAGAGAGAGAGAGTGAGTGAATGACTGAAGGTGGGTGTTGTCTTGTATATGTAAGTGGGATGTATGTGTAAGTGGCATTCTCTTTCTCCCCCCTCTCTCTCTCTCTCTCTCTCTCTCTCTCTCTCTCTCTCTCCCTCTCTCTCTTGCACACACAATTTTCAGATATACGTACTTGCATATTTCTTTTTGTATGTGCGTCTGTGTGTGTGTGTGAAAGAGAGAGAGAGAGTGAGTGAGTGAAGGTGTGCGTTGTCATGCATATGTGAGTGGTGCTCCCCCCCTCTCTCTCTCTCTCACACACACACACACACTATCTTTCATATAAACGTGCATACATCAATACATATGCATAAATCTTTTTTCGTATATGTGTATGTGAAGGAGAGAGAGAGTGAGTGAAGACATATGTTGTCATCCACGTATTGATTTGAATGCATGTGTAAGTGGCACTCACTCTCTCCCTCGCACACGCGCACACATTATCTTTCATATGCAGGTACATACATAAATACATATGCATACAGCGTTTGTGTATGTGTGCGTGACAGAGAGAGAGAGAGACAGGGGGAGAGACAGGGAGAGACAGGGAGAGAGAGAGTGTGTTCACTTACATATTACACACCTTCATTCACTCACACTCTCTCTCTCACACACACGTTCATCTTTCACTTTCTCCTCTTATTCAGTTTCTGCTATCGAAAGAATACCATGGAGGGCGAGAAATAGGTGGGTTAAGATGGATAGTCGTGAGAAGTAGAGAGATGGTTGGAAGGGTAGGGGAGAGGTTTCTCAAACCATTTCAATTTACCCGTTACCCGGTTGTATAATTGAGAAAGGTATAGGGAAGGGTATAGAAGGGGGCCGCAACCACCCGTCTGGGAGCGAAGGTATCGCCCCCTCCTTTGCCTGGTAGTATGTAATGTTAGTTATTAGTATACAATATTTTTTAATTTCTATCCAAGTATAATTACTCACATTTGATTTAAAATAGAAATATGCAGTGTTAATAAGTCGAGTTGCTGGAAGAATAATAAAAATAGTTAAAGTACGTTATCAGCATATAATAGTTTTAATCCATATCCAAGAATAAATACTCACATCAGATTTAAATGTTAAATACCAAGTGTTAATAAGGCAAGTTGTTTCAAAAATACCTAAAATATGTCTTGGAAGTTTATCAAGATATAACATTTTGTAATTCCTATCCTAGTAGAAATAGTCCTATCGGACTTAAATATGAAATATCGAGTGTACACTAGCTAATTATACTAGGTCCATGCCACGAACAATTATTTGAAACAGCTCATGTCGATATCTCTAACTAATGTCACGGGAATATTGAACTTTAAAATTTATTAAGTATATCGTATAAATTTAAAGATATCCTACAGTGTATATTGCCTAAAGGGCCGAATGAATAAATAACTTATGTCAATGTAATAAGCGTTTACATCGGGCATGCGTCCGTATGAAGTGCTTTCATTATTTAGAAACCTTACTGCTTGTTTTCCTTCTTAAAATTACATATGTTGTGTGTAACATCGAATTTTAAGTCTTACAGTATAGTAATTCCAGTTTTTCGCGGAGAACCCTTGCAACGGGAGGAGTGGCAGGGGCTTAGCGCCGGCCTTGCTGTAGACACGTTTATGTTTTAGGGTTAGAGTCGGGGTTAGTTTTTAGCGAGTATGTTGTTATTGTAGATATTCCCCAAATTTTTATCCCGTCACAATTATGTTTATCTGGAACCAAACATTGTGTGTAAGTGTTGGAGTCAATGCGCGCGCGAAAGGACCGTATACAGAAGTTTTGATTAGAAAAGTACTTTTACAAACTTTGCTGTCAATTCATTGGATTAATCCCAACGTTTTTGATCACAACATTGTCTCTTCTAATTAAATATTGAAAAAGAGAGAAAATGCCACCCTCTCTTCTGCACGAGAAATTAATTTTGGCGGTAAGGACTAAATCTCTTGTTTCATTATCACAAATAAAAAGTGTTTATCTTTACTTTTAAAATTAAAGAGGTAAGGTCGTAGACGTATGACGGAGAATAATTCAGTGTCGTGTTTGCTTTTCAAATTCAATTTAAGGCGTTATATTTGTAGTGATTTAGACGAAATCTTACATACTTAATTACTGATGTGTATTCTTTAATAATTCTTTTTTTTAACTTTCTTTCGAAATATTTTAAATAGTAGAAATCCTTAAATTCGAGCTTGAAAAAGAAAAAAAAATGTGTTTACTTTTGTGCATGAATTCAAACTTGGATACATTGCTTCCCAAACAGCCGCCAATATCAACAAAGCATGGGGTGAAGGGTCCACTAGTGGTCAGACGGTACGATGGCGGTTTGAGAGATTCCGTAGTAGGGATGGGAGCCACGTTGATCAAGAAGATAGAATACGTTCATCCACTTTTGCCACTTTTGATGATCAGCATTTGAAAACAATACAGCTTTCAAAACCTAACATTAACTATGCTCATTACATAGGAAATTTACTTTTAGCAACTGCAAGAAATGTATATTCACTTGCACAAAATGCGACCCGCACTGTTAATCGATGTGGTTCAATTTTTATTTCATGACATTGCTCAACCGCACGTTTCCGGGATGAAACTGTAAAAGCTTATTCTTCTGTTCTTTCACCTTTGGAAGCGGTCTGGTTCATCTTTAGTATGCTCGTTTGTAAGAGCAGTCGAGTTTATTTCAGACATTCTCATTTAAAAATCATCTCTGGCTAATCGTTGAGGGGATGTTGGTGTTGCTTTGGCGGAGGTTTGCGCTCTCTGAGTGCTCTTGCTTGAATTTAAAATAGGCAATTCAATTGTTTTTTTTATTTAAATCTCCTTACTCGCAGAATTTAAAACTTATGTATTTATTTATTTCATTTTCTTTATCTGTTTGATACCATTTATGTATGAACGGAAATAACACTTCACGAAATTCTATTTAAAGAAACATGTCTGTTTGTTTGTTCTTTATATTTTTTCTGTATTAATTACCTTGCCTCATCCGCTAAGCATTAATTTATTACAGCTATATTTGATAGTGTCTGTCAAGTTAGCTACGTATATATTTGTTTCTATCTCTTTGCGACTATTTGAAAAGAAATTATCGTCTATATTTATGAGTTGAAGATATGTACACATACATAAAACATCACCCAAACAACTTTCATGTTTAGTTCTTAGGGAAGTTTAACTATTTCTATACATGCTGCAATGGAAATTGATAGTAATTGAATTTATGCTAAACTTAAGTATAGTTTATGTAACACTAACAAGCTTTGACTGCATAAAGTATTGATGAAGAACAGACAATCCACCAAACGCGAAAAAAAATAGGAAATTAATTTATATTTTACAACTAACTTAAATTATCGACTGCATCTTTACGTCAAATATATGTGGGTTATCTAAGCTTATATGTATGCACACACCCACACACCCACGTACATGTTTTTACACTTATATCCAACCTGAGTATTCGGTTAAGGGGTTAATGCTTGATTTATGTATTTACTTTACATGTTATATCAAAAACCTCATTAGCAGTTCATAATATATCTTTGAGTTAATTTTTAACTGTACAGTTTTGAAAACATTGTATCGAAAGGAATTATAAGATTATATTTCCTGAAACTTGCGTGAGTTTACTTCCAGGGACTTTATATTACGTAGCATTCAATTCACTTGTCATCAACAATCAAACTCATTGTTTATTTGAGTATACCTCTGTTTCTTAGTATCATGTACATATCGATTACTATTTTTAATATCCGTATTTTCATTATCAAAATTTATCAAACATGTGTATCATTTAATTATCATGCTTTGTGCTTGTTAATTTTCACTTCCAATACAATGTTTCTTTTGAGTAGATTTTCACTGAGACAATATCCTTATTTCATTGGTAACAGTTTTCTGTTAAGTATATCGTTCGTTTCTAGTCAGATTAGGGATCGTGAAATTCGAATAACTAGATGTGTGTGTGTGTGTGTGTGTGTGTGTGTGTGTGTGTGTGTGTGTGTGTGTGTGTGTGTGTGTGTGTGTGTCCGTATGTGTCTCTGCGGGTGTGCGTGCGCGTGTGTGTGAGTGCGAGTGAGATGAGATATTACGAGTATGTGTACTTTGAAATGTAATATCCGTTAAACAATTTTAATAATGGTGCAATTATACTCCCGCATTAAAAAAATAAATTGTATGGATATTTATCTTCAAAAAATGTAGGTTCCAAAAGACTGGTTTTCCTCTTGTATAACGTTCAAAGCAAAAAGAAAGTGTTGTCGTTTGAAAAAGGAAGGATAAATGGCTAAGAACTATATAATAACTAGCAGAAATACCCGGCTTTGCCCGGGTTAAAGAGAATAATGAAATCTAAAAACGCCGTCTAGACTATGCAACCCTCAACTGTTAGTAGCTACGATACCATATTTCTACATTAATAACTCTCCAATCCATGCCAGCATGGAACATAGACATTAAGTGGAATGCCAGTCTCTTATCCAGGAGGGCCTTGAAATCAATGTTACCAACTGGGGACTATGTGTGTCGTAGTGATAATAAAAAGACCCAAAGGAGGTCTGCAACGAAATAATTTTACTCAACACTTTGCAAGTGAATCATATACATCTATATGTATACATATACATCTCTCTCTCTCTCTTTCTCTCTTTCTCTCTCTCTCTGAAAGTATCTGTCATTACAGTATCGAAATGTGATTGTTTCAGTTAGTAGAATAGTTTCATTTTTAAAGTGAAAGTATTTGACATGAGTGATTTTGTTTCACTTTTGACACGTAATACTTAAATAGTGGAGGAGATATTATGTTGCCGTGGGCTCGAACTCCGCAAGAAGTTAATAATTTTTTTTGACTAAAACACAACTGGAACCCTAAATAAGGCATCTGTAAAATTTGAATGAAATTGGTTGCGTAGTTCTCGAGTTTTAGTGATTCACACAGACAGACAGACAGACAGACAGACAGACACACATTCTCATTTATATATATATAGATTACAAACGCATGCACAACTAAGAATGCCGTGTATAAACATTTGCTTTTATATTTCAATGTGGGATAACTTGTTCACTATCTAAAGAGCATAACTAACTTATTATTTTAGATGATTATTTTACGTTAGCTAAATGCACGTTCATGTACAGTTTTTACTAAGGGATGAAATTGCAATTACATACAAGATATTCCCAACAGACGAGAAAGGTTAACTGCTACCAATTTTATATGTAGTATAAATACTTGAATCCTTCTGTGAACAGAAGATAGATATACTCTCAATGAAGTATGTTGAATGACTTGACGAAGTGGAAATTAGTGAGACTGATTCTATTTTTCTACATGTGCGAAGATAAACTCTTTCACGTGAACCACTAAAGTTGTTTTTCATGCCTAGGCCAAAATTGTAGGTTTATGAAAATGATACGTTAGATTACATTTCAAAACAACTCTGCACTACGTCATTAATAAATCAATGAACCGCACATCTGATCCTGTACTGTTAAGTAAACAAGATAGAGCAGTTTGACTCTGTTTTAATTTATATAGCGAATAAATTCCTGAAAGCTGCAATTCACTTTGTGTGTGTGTGGGTGTGTGTGTGTGTGTGTGTGGGTGTGCGTGTGCGTGCGTGCGTGCGTGCGTGCGTGCGTGTGTATTCAGGCGATGGGTATCTTCAGAGAGATGAAAGTCTAAACAGACAAGGAAATAATGAGATCGATCCCAAATTTTAAGATCGGGGAGATATAAAGATTTTGTGTTTAAAACATGTTTTCTATTTACTTCTTAAAGGAAAACAAACAACCAAAATTGATGAACGCGTATGTTTAACTACGTATGTAGATAGATATATAAGTATATGGATATAATTGATTGCATGGCGTTCTATATATTTATATATAGAACATCTACTTATCTATCTATCTATCCATCGGTTGATATATGTATATATATATATATATATATGTGTGTGTGTGTGTGTGTGTGTGTGTGTGTGTGTGTGTGTGACACACTCTAAATGGTTGGTTGATGTAAAAAAGACTTTAAAGCTGTTGTACTTCGATGAGAATCCTTTTAAAGACGTACAGTGTTAAAAACGTAAACAGAATATATTTCAAAATCAGGCGAAACAAATACCCCGAGAGTTGAATGAAAGCAATGGATAAACTGATTTCCCAGTAATTTCTACTCGATTCACCGTCGATAAAAGTTCGAATCATTGAGCTGAAGTATACACAGGTAGCGTAAAATCTCTGCTTATGTGAATCAGACCCGTATAATTAAAAACAAAAATCAAATTGTGGTGAACAATCATGGTGAACGTTACATATCATATGCATCTCTGATATCATATGCTAAGATATGTGTGATGTTAATGTATATATATATATATATATATATATATATATATATATATATATATATATATATATATATATATATATATATATATATATATATATATTAATATATACTTTTATAAAACAAAATTTTACAAAATATATAGTATATGTTAACAGTCTTAGCAAAAAGCTCACAGGTGAGTTTTTGTATATATATATATATATATATATATATATATATATATGATGGACTCACCCGTTCTTAGACGATGTATGAGTGTTCCACACTTTTTTACCGAACAATCACATAAATGATTAGTTTATAGTGATCAAATGTTTGTATTGACATAAGCTCGCTCCCTCCATCACACCGACATTACGTGTACAGCTGCAACAATTGCCACTTATCAGATGTCAAAATAATCGCAGAGCAACGTGAGATTATGTGCTTTGCACAAGAACACAATGCAATATACGGTCTGGGAATCGAAGCCACGATCTCACAATCGTGAGTGCAACACCTTAACCACTAAGTCATACATATCGTCGGCATTTTAACGTGTGTCCGATAATTTATGTGGCTTCTTGACTGATGGCAAATGAGGCCGATTTTTGCATGGAAGCGTCTATTGCCTAGTCCACGAGAAGTCAGTGGTGGAGGCTCTAGTGGTTGTAGCCTTCATTTTCTTTCTTGTCGTTTCTCTTGTTTCCTGTGTCGTTCAGCTTCAAAATGAACTGTCACAGTGGAGATGGGATAGTGCCAGCCAAGGTTCTGTAACCTTCAATCTCTCAGTCGTGGAGATCGATTCAAGACAATTTTAAGCTTTGTTCCAGCTAGTCATTGTATCGACAGAGCGGATGACCACGGAGGTTTCTTTTGGTGGAAAGTCTATCAATAAAAACTTGACGCGGTAGCCTGGTCTCCGTCATTCCTGCTACGTGGCCTGCCCACCTCAGAATGGTGGCTTCGATGCTGCTGTTTTTTGTTCTTTCGAAAACAGAGACGTCAGTCACATAGACATTTAATTTGATAGTCATATTTGAGCGGAGCACTTTGGTGAAATCGCTCTAGTTTTTTGACGTCACTTCAGTAATGAAGGAAGTTTTGGGTATACCTCTGTAGAGAATTTTAGGTGTTTTCGCTCTATAAACTCTCACAACGCCCGGTCTGGGAATCGAAACTGCGATCCTACGACCGCGAGTCAGCTGTCGTAACCACTGGGCCATTGCGTCTCCACTTAAAGTGTATATTAACAATAATTTTATTGATATAAAATACGGAGAATCCAAACCAAAAGACATCTAACTCCATTCAGTTCACCTCGAAAGAAGCTAATGGACATATCCTGAACGAAACTGCCCGGTTGTATGCGCAACTTCCCATACTGTGTACATTAGGAACAAGTGCAGGTCATAATAGCCATAAAGATATACTGTATGAAATTGTAAAATAAAAAGAGATAAATTTTGAGGATGAACAAATCTCAATATTTACTATCGTTATCATTATTTCTTGTCTATATATAAAGGTGTGTGTGTGTTTGCGTGTGTGTGTGCGTATTAAAAGTAAATATGTGTAGGGTGTGATAATAATAGGGAACGAAAATTGATTATTGACTTGCACTACGGACATGGCATTACGAAAGGATTTCCTGTATGAGTTTCTAATATCATTACTTTGAACAGCAGAATAGGTTAATAGCTAGAAGAATTATCGAAGGATTTGCTGATGTTGAGACAGGGTGCAGAACTAAACTTTACATGAAATAAGGTGTGAGGTGATAAAACGGAGGTACAATGGAAAATTCTAAGATTATGGTATATATAGGTCGGGTAATAAAGTTAAGAATAAGGGAGTGATGTCAATGCTAAATGTCTTACGGAAGATACCCAGTTGTCTGGGTTGGGAAAATTGGATGAGAAAAAGGCCGTAATTATACACTTGGTAATATCAATGGGTGAGGAGTCAAGTTAGATATATATCTACCACATGCTTCAATAACATCAGGTGTTTGACACCCATTATACTTAGAGAAACTCACCCGTAGTAAGATGGGTCTTCTCGTGCACTAACTATCGCCAATCGTTTCGGTCGTCTACCGTCTCCGAAAACCTGAAGCTTCTGAAATGAGCTTTGACTATCTCTTATCTACATCAACCTGTTCTTTCTCTTCCAGGCGTTTCGTTTAGTTTAAGCAGCCGGTAATTCCTTTCACAGCTTATCTTATGTATACGAATATATCGAAAGTGTTGCATTTCTGTGGATCACATAGTACATGTCACTAGCAGCACGCCAAAAATATCACCAATGCCCCACCTCCCAATGTGATATGACATTGCACCTAAAACAATATATAATGCCACCTGAATGTAAAGAACATTGAAAACCCGTCCTTATTAAATACATGTATAAACATTGATACAGGGAATAATTGTGGTATAATCCCGTCAAAACAAGTGCAAATATATCATGCTGGATATCATTGGAACAAAGACGCAAATATTTGTACCCTCAACAGATTAACTGCCCTACAGATTTTAATATCTCTTCGAAAATCAAAATCAAAGAGAATAACTCGTGACCACTGCATCGAAAGTTCTGAATTATATGCCCAGATTATAAATTCACATTAATATCGATAATAAACATTGCACTAGGATTTGTGAGGAAATTCCTAAGCGACAATCTATATTAGCTAGGGTGTCACATAAAGAAGTCAACCAGGTAAAACGCTCATTACAAGTACAAGCTGTAGACGATAGAGTAAAATATGCAAGACTTGTCTCAAGTTCACAATGTGATTTTGTTTTTGTTATCTACATTCCAACGAAGAGATCCTGTATCTTTGTTTACAAAAGAGCTCCCTCCTTACAGGAAGACTTCAAATAAATAAAGATAGAAGAGAGCCATGTAACCATGTAAATATCTGTGTGTATGTGTGTGTGTGTGTTTGTGCGTTTTTTTTGTGGCTATGGTGTGCGTTCGTGTATTAAAATTTGTATTCACACACATTCAGGTACATAAACATACACACAGCTATATATGTATACATATATACACACTCATACGCACACACGCGCACACACGCGCACACACGCGCACACACGCGCACAATTGTTGATAGCGTACACTATGTATGCTAAAGACAAGAGAAGTATTTTACTTTCACATGAAATATCACAAAAGTAATAAATAGTAACTAAACCAAATTTCTGGAATTTTGACAGAAGAAAAATGACTTAAGTATTAAATGAAATGTATGTACTAAAGTAAACATTGCTTAGATTGAGGTAGGGTGAGTGAGAAGAAAGTGTAGGAAATTATTGGAAAACTCACTAATCATAAAGATTTGAGATGCGAGAGAAGACAATTATGAATATTACATTTTGATGGGAAATGAGAATTTAGCTAAATTAAATTTTGACTTGCTCGTTCTATACGTTTTAATGAATATACGTAGAAACATGAGAATGCACATATGCTTTCTGTATTTACTTCTTTTAAACAATTATCTTTACGTTTCAATTCATATGCTTTCTTTTGTTTATTATTAAATATTTTCATATCACATATATGTATCGGGTCGGAATCATTCAGTCAGATATATAGACTCTTAGTAACCATAGCTGTCTAGTCATTTCATCTCTTTCAACAGGACATTTTAACTTTGAATAAATTGAGATTGTGACGTTAATTTTCTGTATAGCTCTTTACCTAAAAGTATTCTCTTCTGTCTTACATATTGTATTAAAGTACACAATATACTGAAGTAAATAACTACACTGAATTTTTTTTTTCATTTGCATTTGATATTTAGTGCCCGACATCTTAAAGGTGATTCATGAACTGATATTAATACCTATAGACAATTGACTGATTAATTAGGAAGCCGGAAGCATTGATCGATAATTAAATTGATGGACAGATATGCATTTGTTTCAACGTAAAAAAATAATTGTACCAATAGTCTTCAGATTTTATCTTAAATTTAGATACTTCTGGACTAAAACTCCGTTGTAAAGAGAACAAAAACTGATGTCGATGAGTAACATTTCCGAATATATGTCAAGAGAGGTTATGTGAATTGCACTGACAGATGTAGCTATATGGCCTACGATCTTCATAATTCTTTGCTACTTCATATCTGATAGGTTTATGTTGTGTCGACGCCCCCAGACGATGACGTAGGCTAGCCCAATACATAGATATAGAGAAAGAAGTCTAGACGTCGAGATAGTTGAGTAGAGGTCATTCGAACGTGTGAGATAAGAGTTTAGTGTATGAATGGCGAACTTAATTTTCAATGTTTAACTGAATCGTCTTATATTCGTAATAAAAAAAAGTTGTGATACACACACAGCTGTTTCTGAACAGATCTTGTGCAGTTATGTCAGGCATGACGGACAGCGATTATTTCAAACGTTAGCCTTCAACATAAGACTTGAAGCACATAACTATTTTTAGGCAGTGATGTTACCTAATGTTAAAGTATCAATCCTGTGCGTTCGTTGGGTCCCAATCGGGAAGCCTCTGATAATGTGTCATATCCAAGTCATCACGACGCAACTGTTAGCGGCAAGTAACATAGCAACAGCAAGAGGTTCACTGGCTATTGCATCCCTACCACTTTATTAATTTACAGCACATTCATCCACATATATATTTGACAAGATGCCAGCTTGCCATTATTCTATAGTTTCGCTTAATTGGTTAAATCCCAATAAGCGTAAAAAGTAAACAAGTGGTCTATTTTTTGCTACTCTTCTCACACGTTTATATGCGGTTTCCATTGCACTGCCTATTTATTATTTTATTAATCATTATAAATACTGTACTGTACTATGCAGAGATATGAACACTGCAATATATAGACATTGCAGGGGTAAGAGTCGTTTGTTCTGCAATATTAAAAAAAAAATCTAGCAGACTAACACACTTGGGATGTCTTCGGTAAATTCGATGAGGGTATTCAGTTCTTCAACATACTAAATTTTTATCTTCATCTATTTAACTTGAAAATAACTGTGAATTCCGTAGGTATGTTTAACGTAATTGTAATTCACAGGCAGTATCAGTGTGAAGAAGCGGGAAAAGTCATGAGTTATATATACAAGTAATCTATCGTGCCTCTATAGACTTTCTGGATATAGTTTTACTCACATAATATAGATCGACACAAGGCTATTGATATTATAATTTAAAAGTGGCCTCGCATTGGAAACTAATGTTGTAGCAAGGCAAAAGTTTTACTTCGTCAGTTATTCAGGGTAGAATTTTCTTTTTCTTTTTCTTTTTTGAAGTATGTGTCTTTTTACCTATCTTGTATTACGCTTATGAATATAGGAAAGTCTTTACATTCTGAGATTTTTCTTAATTTTCTTTCAGAAAAGAATTAAATCAAGTATTGCTCCTACGATATTACTCGCATATGTTTCTATTTGATTAATATGAATACAATGCAAGCACTATTACAACTATAAGCAAGAGATATTAATGTCTTCAATTTTTTGATAGAAAAGAAATTTGAATCACTGAGCTAATAAACGTACATCCTAAATGCATCTCCTTTCTGTTTCTTCATTGAATATTTTTGCCAATAATCTTATCTTGCCTTACTATTGATGCTAATTTCGTATCCCTGATTTGTATACAATTCTTTGCAATAACTGTAATCTTCTTTTAAATATTTCAATACATCCAATTATTTATACTAAGAACAAAACATATATATCAACACTCTTCATAGAAATGTGCACTAGTCTTACATACATACAAGCATACATAAATACATGCATACGTACTTCTGGCATAAAAGCTTCTTCAAATTATGTTATATTGTAATTTATTGAAACGCCAGGAAGTGGTGGTGTGTAACAGGAGAGTTAATATATTCCAATTTATTCCGAAAAATATTAATAAACGTGATCACATTTACGCAACTTCTATCAGAATGGGGTTACCTGCCTTCATTGGTATGTTTGACTAAAATCTAACTCTCACGAAAACGTTATCTTGATATATGTAAAATATCATGTAAAATTAAGGACAATGAATTCATGTGTCCCAGAACTATCTTAAAACGATTTGGGGATCTAAGTCATAAAACATTTTTATATCTAATAGTTGTATTGAAAATTATTTTGGAAAAATATTTAATTACCTTCCAGCAATATATATCAATAAAGATATTTTAGTATGCAATAGAAAAAAAATGAGAAAACATCATACCAATTTCTACCTCGAATATTTAACAAATATATTTACATATTGCGTGACTTACAAATTTGTGACCCTAGTAGATATGACAAACAATTTTGCTTTTTTTATCGAAAATATATTATTATAAGTGAGAGAATAATTAAACAAACAATTAAGCGAATAAACTAGATATTATAATTTGAGCTCCAAACAATCGATATAATGAAGTAATTACTATTTAATATTTCAGATTTTTCATATTCCCATTTAAACAAAAAATGATGTATTATATTACAAATATTGGTTGTCGATAAAATAATTGATTATATTATTTTTCTTATTCAGATAGAAATTTGCTAGAATATTAATTTATTTAAACAATATCAATTATTAGTCGGTTTTCCTGACACATTGATAATATAAATAACGTTCGATGTTCTAGTGAATTCATCCTAAAACAGATGTCTGGCAAAGCTGAATTAAGAGCTATAATTCAGAAGTGCGCATCAAGACAAGCGGGCAGCTCTGAATGCATGTTTCTGCTTGAATTGCCTTAATTTGCACATCGTTGCCCTACGTTCAATGACACTATTCATAAGACATGTACGTACATGCATACATACATCCATACATACTTATATATATATATATATATATATATATATATATGCGTGTGTGTGTGTGTGTGTGTGTGTGTGAGTGTGTGTTTGTGTGTGTGTGTGTGTGTGTCTGTATGTGTGTGTATGTGTGTGTGTGTGTGCGTGTGTCTGTGTACGCGCGGCGTGCGTGAGTTTAGTAAGGTAATTGTAGAGATTTCAAGCGTCAGTTAAGTTATAAAGCTGACACTAGATTTATTGTTGAATCCCTTCACATCAGTAAACTAAGTTTCAGATAATATCTTAACATACGCGCGCACAGTTACACACACTCACATTCTTACACACACACACACACACACACACACACACACGCACACACACACACACATACACACACACACACATATATATATGTATGTATGTACATACCTATATATATATATATATATATATATATATATATATATATATATATATATATATATATATATATATATATATATATATATATGTACATACCTACATATACGCGTATATATTCATGCATATATGAGTACAGGACATCAAAAAAAACATTAAACACAATGAGAAACGAAACACGGAAAACGAACAGTTTTTCGAACAACGAAAGAAACAAACAAAGAAACGAGACATGTAAAATAAAGAGTACACCCCTTCGTCAGTTGTCCCTGTTTCATCTACTCCGCGTTTCGAAGGCAAGGACAATACGCGAATTCGTTGAAACAGTCCTTCCCGCAAAGCAAATTAAATAAAATATGGGTTATTTTTGCGGAGGGTGAAAGTGTTCTGTTCTTGTTACATATATATATATATATATATATATATATGTGTGTGTGTGTGTGTGTGTGTGTGTGTGTGTGTGTGTGTGTGTGTGTGTGTGAGTGTGTGTGTGTGTGTGTGTGTACACCAACATACTCACTGCCGAGCCGAATATGGAGGTACTTTCAACTGTCGTACCTACGTCAGACTCAAAGAAAGGGTTTTGTGTTTATAACATTTTATTGAAACCTGATATTATTATGGGTAAAAATTAGGAGATAGATTTCATTCATTTTTAAGATATAAATTGCAGAGTCGCAATCTCTGCCAAAATTCAGTGATGCATATTTACAAGAACTCTGACGACCGACAATACTGTCGTGACATCTAAGGAAATTTTTCTCTCTGACTTGCAGGAAAATACTGTCACATATACTGACTAAAAGAATGCAAAGTTATCCAAAGAAGTGCATCCTTACAATTTTGTGCAGGTATACCAACGCCGTTATTTTCATTTCGTATAACGTGTTTCAGCTTCCATTATATTTATTAACTTCATGAAGGCTTTCAACTAATGAGTTATGTATCCGATATGGTTTGATGAATTTGTGGAGAGGGTGTACATTTGGTATATCCTTAAAATTTTCCTTTGGGTGTGACAGCCCGACGCGTCTTTATGACCACATATGAAGAAGAACATGGCTGTGTTTGCTTGTATGTCATTTTCTTTAGTTCTGAATTCCTCTCTAAAATGATATCAAGTGAAGTTAGACATAGTGGTTGTAGAGATAGATGCATTAGATCCTAAATTCTGTTAATAAATTTCGAAATGTCTCTATTTTCTGCAGAAATATCTCGAGTCTACTGGAATTTATGTAGAGAACTGTACGCAATTTTGTATATAACAATTCAGGTTGAAAGTTACTTCAGGTGCAAAAGAAAGCCTTCGAGTATACTTCATATACTTTTCTCACCCAATTTCATTTACAATTTTAAAATATTTCAAAGCATTAAAAGTAGACTTGCAAAATGTATTTATTGGCAATAATTAGCAACGCAGGAAATCGTCACTAATTGAACCTCCAAATTCATGCCGTTAATAGCGCACATAAAGCGACACAGTTAGAAAAATCTGTACGCTTAGTAACTGTAAAGGACACTACTGATGTTAAGCATTGTTTTATTAGCTGAGTTTTTTTTTTTCTCAATTCATAATTAGAATTAGATTTTTTAGTCACTTTACAGGGAGGTTTTATTAATGGAATCACATAACACTTTGCTAATTGATCTGTATGCATTGAAGAAGTAATCGCTTTGATACCAGGTGCAATTATTTTTGTCGCTGTTAAGTGATTTAAAAAAAAAATTGTCTGTTAAAAGAGACATGCCATAAGATACAAATATAACATTTTTGCTATCAGAATTAGTTGTTACATTTACAGTTGAATGCTGTCTTCAAATTAGTTCTAATCATCTTTTAAATTAATAAACATGTTTGCTAATATGTTCTTTACGCTTCCTTTCAAAATCTCGGTGAGCATTATTTGCATTATATTTCAGTTCCACAATCAACAGAATATGGCCTCAGCTCACATTCATGGAATTTGTCTATACATACCCGAGATATGTATTCATCACATTATTTACGGGTTTTGCCTTTCGACTGATAATCCCGTCTTTTTTTCTGTTTGAACATTTGTCATAACGTGTCCTTTCAACGCGTTTCGAGGTTTAACAACTGATCATTAATGTCATGTGAATTTCTGCTTAGATATCTAAAGTATTTTTGTCATTGAAGTAGGTAATATCGTTACAAAGCAATTGGTTCACAACCGTAGAGGTAGCATAGATGAATAAGGAATGTAATGTTATATACCTTATTCACAGTATTATATCTATTATATGCACTATTAATAGCAACAGTTTCACCGGTTGCTATTACATGAGAATCTGCATAAAAGCAATTAAGCATTATGATTCGGGAATACTGCAGAAATATGACGGATTTGTGCACGAATAACAGACATTAAATTTCTAGATGTCACTGCTTATTCAGAACATATCTACCAAGTGGTGTGTGAGAGCGTGGGTTTCGTATCACAGAACCATGAATTTCCTGACTTATGCCCAATATCTCAATTTTATGCAAAGCAACATAAAACTGAGAAATTACGCATTAATAATATACATGTTTTATATGTTTATATGAACATAGTAATATGATAAGTAAACATATTACTGTGTAGCAGCACTTTTCTTTTTTAAAAAATATTCTTATATTTATTTACAAAATGTTGCCATCAATATATAATATAATGTCTGTACCCGATATCTTTTGTAAAATGTAACTTGCAAAACAAGCTATACTTCATAGCTGAAAAATAGTAGTTGAATATAGATTTCCAAGCTAAAATATAGACTACATAGATTTCAAATACATATAAATTAGAAGCATATTGATCTACATATGGATTATATAGATTTCAAATACCTGAAACGAAATATCACCAAACATGTTCACTCTATCTTTCGAAGCTTCCTCGTACAAGCAATGGAAACAGCATTCAACTTTTATTCTTTCCAGATAGGCTGTCGCTTATTCTTCGAAATTTAGATCGTCTTCCGTCACATCTTTTCGCCCTGATATATTTCATAACTACTCTACACTTCGTAATTTGCGCCTTGAACTTCTTTCATCGAATTTTGAATTTATTGTCTGTATTTTATGTGGCTAAATCTAGAACGTGCCTAGTTAGAACACGGTTCGAAGCCAAAACACACACGCATTTTAAATTACTCCGGCAGAATTACGAACACCTTGAAATTGTGAATCTTTAAATTTTTGTCACACCAAACAGTTATTGTTATTACAATGAAGGTTTTTATTATTTTGAAAGAAGCTCATTAAACGTATGTATTAAATTTGTTTCACCACAGTGAAGTACCAACACTAGATTGCAAATTGATGATCCACCAAATGACCGTTTGTAGATCATTCTGCATTTTTTAATGTCAGCACCTGAAATACATCTTGTATATCGTTACGACGAATAAATGCCACGAGGATTAAGTGCCATAACTAGATTTTATGTGCATCCAAGTTGCTCTTAGATGGGTCTGAGTTTAAAATTCTATTCGTCATTAGTATCTCTCGCTATGTGCAAAACTGGATCAAATGAAATGAATATTTCAGTTAATCTTTGGAATACGAATTGCCATGAACTATTCCATGGCTTTTAATATATTCACTATGAAGATCAATTGTCATCACTAATTCCATATGGATGTTTAATGTATAAATTCAAATGGAGTGAAACTCAGCAAGCTTTAATTTTGCTATTCTGTTACCAATATGACAGCTCTAACCCCGCTTTTACTTTAACTACCTAAGATTTCCATTAAGAAGTATGCATGTCCACTTCACGCATATGTCTGATAAATCTCACCATCCGAACGAACCTGAGATACCTTAGTAGATCTTTGGCCCGATATTGGAGATCCCCTTTCCGTTCATCCGTCAATCGGCTTAACGTTAGAGGGGTCAAATCGTACTAATGCTCAAGTAAGAGATAGCATTACATGAATAAGACACCTTTATGTAACTTCTAGACATTAACTACAAGAAGCATAATATCAAAAGCTGCATGATGCACTGTTTCTACTCCTAGCCACTATTTATGAGTAATGTCAGTACTAAAGTATCATTCATTCAAGAGAATTCTGCCTAATTCTGGGGCAGCATGTATCATAGCATATGAAGGACGTTAATAAACATTTAATGTACCTCTAATTATAGTTTTTTTTTTTTGGTATTTGCTATTCTGTCATGTTTCGACACGCCAATTTTTGGATTTAGCAGGCGGCTTAAAAATAGTACAAGTACAGTATTTGCTGACATATCAACGTATCAGCATATGTAACAAAAAAATCACGTGCGACACAGATAGCATATATTTACATTGTCAAAACAGTCCAAACTACCAGGGTGAAATGGAACACGTAAGAAAGACAGCTTGGTTTCCCGGTTTTAAGTAAAAATACTTTCCGAATCCATGCATTTAAATAAACATGTACATACACATACATACACATATTAACGCATGCACTCACGATCACACACACTCACTGTATTAATTTCTATTTTATACCCTTTAATTTAATTTTAAATTTTTTATTTTATTTTTTTTTATTTTCATTTTTTATCTTGTATCTCTTATTTTTTGTATTTTTTATTCATTTTTAATTTTTTCATCCCCTTTTATTCCCCTTCTTTTATCGATCTTTTATTTTATTTTATTTTAGTTCTGTATGAACGCACGCATACATACACACACGTACATATACACACACGCACACATACACGCACGCGCAGACACATGAACACACATATACCTCACATATATCTCCCGCACACACCACACACATTCACACAGCACACATACATGCACACACATACATATACATACATGCATGCACACACCCATACGCACACGTATATACACACGCACAATACACACTCACCCACGCACATACACGCACCCCCACACACGCGTGCACACAGAAACGCATATAAACCTACATGCACAAAACCGCACACCACACACTTGCATAAACACACGCTCTTACATTCACACACACGCACACATACACACACAACATGCACATTCACGTACACACACATCTATGTGCACACACACGTACACACACGTGCATACACATACACACACGCACACACGCTTGGACATATACACGCGCACACACGCACGCACACTTACACACAGGAATGCGCACAGACATAACACACGACTTCACGCACACACATACACACACGCATACAGGTGCACATACACACAACTACACCCACATACACACGCGCACACACACGCACAGACACACGCGCAGACACCCACAGAAACGCACATAACCTCCACACACATGTACACAAGCCACACACACGCACATACACATACACACGCACACACACATACACACACGCACAAACACATATACACACGCACCACACACACACACACAACCCTACGTATATGAATACACATATGCACACGTACACAATACACATATGCACGCACACCCGCACACAGATATACACACATACACACACACATGAATGCACACATACCTCCCACACATACAACACACACTCATACATACACGCAGACACACACAGGAAAGCACACACAACCCATCCCCACGCACACGCACATGAACAGGCACATACACACATGCACGCGCACAGACGCATGCACCCACCACACAGAAAACACACACGACATATACACACATACATGCATACACACGCAAACACGCACGCATTTCAAACTGCCTGTCAAATACCTTTCTACTAGCCATTAAATTATTCCTACAACATGGAGACAGATTGAGAGACACATTTAACTTGGCGAGAGAAAGGCGGGCAAACATTAGTATTTCATGCTTCCTAGTCGTAAAATATGTGATTCGAACCCCAGAACCGGCCGTCGTACTTTTAATACTCAAACTTTTTATATTTTACCTTTTTTTCCGGACTCTTAACTTTATAATTCTATGTTATCGTTATTATTCCGTAAGTTGAACTATATACATATACATATATTTTCAATATATTTTTAATGTGTTTATATATTTATGCATTCATTGATTTTTTTTTATGTATCGATAAGTCAATATACTTTTACTATATTCATATATCTGTATATTTTTAATATGTTTGATGTGTTGAATATATCTTAAAAAATTTATGAATTTGGATTCTATGGTTGAATGTATGTATTATTACATGTGAATTCTTTTGCTAAATTTGATTCTCATTTATGCATATATACATGCATACATACATACATACATATATATATATATATATATATATATATATATATATATATATATATACATATATATATATATATATATATATATATATGCCATCTTCCCATCTTCCCAAAACCACTGAAACAAATTCAATCCTACTGAGCTTCGATGTAGTAAGCCTATACACAAATATCCCACATGATTTAGGAATAAAGGCGGTTGAATACTGGGTAAACAAACACAGAGAAGCAATTCCCAACAGGTACACGGTGACATTTATACTAGAATCAGTGAGACTTATCCTGGAAAATAATACGTTCTTCTTCAATGGTAAGAACTATATCCATATTAAAGGCACGGCTATGGGGACGAGGTTTGCCCCCGTTTATGCGAATTCGGTGATGGGTTACTTGGAACAAAAACTCTACCAGGAAATAGAGGAGAGATATAACACCGAATTTAGGAAGCTTATAGAAAAAGCATGGAAGAGATACCTGGACGATTGCTTCATAATCTGGACCAAACCTCAAAGCATTGTGGAGGAATTTAACACCCTCCTGAACAACCTACACCCATCCATCCAATTCACAAAGGAGATGAACAGTAGCAAATTACCATTTCTAGATATAATGGTAATTAAAAAGAACACCGCCATTACCACAGATATATATTACAAACACACAGACACACACCAATACTTGAACTTTAAATCGTGCCATCCACCCCATACAAAACGCAACATACCATACTGCCTAGCCAGGAGAATATGTACTATTGTAGAGGATATAGAGACCAGAAATAAACGCCTGATGGAACTGAAAGAATTTCTGGTGAAGCAAAAATACCCATCACGACTCATAGAAAATGGTATTCAGCGGGCTTCGAAAATACCCATACAACAACTGAGGACACCGCAAAGAAAAGACAAACAGGAAAAGATCATTCCATTTATAGTGACACAAAATCCATGCCACCAGAACATCTTTAATATCGCCAAAGCGAACTTACCGATCCTTGCACAAAGTAAGGAATTGAGAAATATCATTACAGATCAAAATATAACTCTCAGTAAGAGACAACCTAAAAACTTGAAAAAACTATTAACAAAGGCAAGGTTTGACCTCAGCAACAAAAATCAAACATTCACTGTATCCAAATGCAATGATAGCCGATGCGGCACATGCCGATCAATCCATACCGGCCCATATATGAACACAAAAACAGGGAAAATATTCACCAATGCGAACATGAACTGCAAAAGTAGAAATCTAATCTACTGCATCAAATGCCCTAATTGTGAAGAATTGTACGTTTGCCAGACAGGTAATGCACTATCGGAACGCTCACGGGTACATCGACAACAGATTAAAAACCCAGAAGTCCGCCAAATACCACTGAGTAACCATCTAGCAACATGTGGTCATCAAACTTTTATTATATTTCCATTCCATAAACTTTACAACCGGAATGAAATTGAAAGAAAATGCAAAGAAAAGGACTTTATTAAGAAATTCAAACCCACTCTTAACAAACAATGATTAAATCCATCTTACTTGGGGTTTAAAAATCTTAACCCTGTAACCAAAACACAAAAAATCTCTCAGATATCATCATTTCTATAAATAGATTTGGCATCATTTCTAAGAACAGCCAAACACCTACTGCGGTTTAAAAATCTTATCCCTACAACCCACACAAAACAATAAGTTAAAATATCATCATGTCTAAAAATAGATTTAACATCAATTCTAAAAATAGCCAGACACCTACTGCTGCCATCCAAAGGAATTGGTATAAAAGACAGAAAACCAGCCAACTTATTACAGTCTGTTAAAGACTGTCATACCGGCCATGACGAAGGGAAATAGCCCTGAAACTCGAGTCGCCTTTATATATATATATTTATATTTATATATTTATATATTTGATCCTTTATATTGAACACTCAATATTTCATCTACATTCAATACTTTATTTCATGGTGCCATCCATTTTTATTTTATTTTATATTATATATTGTATATTATATTATATATTGTATATTCCATATTCTATACCCCACATTAGTTCTGCAGGAATATAAATAAAACATAAAAAACAGACAGTGTTGGAACTCTTTTAAGCAAAATAATATATATATATATATACGTATGTACGAATGTATGTATGTGTGCATGTATATATCTCTATCGATCTATCTATCTATCTATCAATCTATCTATTTATCTATCTATCTATATATATATATATATATATATATATATATATATATACATATATACGACAGGCTTCTTTCAGTTTCCGTCTACCAAATCCACTCACAAGGCTTTGGTCGGCCCGAGGCTATAGTAGAAGACGCTCGCCCAATGTGCTACGCAGTGAAAATGAGCCCGGAACCATGTGGCTGGTAAACAAGCTACGTACCACACATGCATATATATATATGGGAGTATATATTTAACTTTTAACCAGTAGAATGTACGATTAAAATGCGTTTACATACTTGTATTTCACTAAGAGACAGCTTATTTAAATTTAAAAGTCATTGAATTCCTTCTGACTTGCACGAATTGAGTGTATGTTCGTTAATTATTGCCAAAGCGGCTAATATAAAAAGGCACATCTCTCTACACCAATGATAGTCTCGTTTACTCTGTTGTTACGTACAAAATGAACAGGCATCATTAGCACAGCTGGTGGCTTCCTTATAGTATGAAGTATATGGGCATTTTATACATTTAAGACGAAGATTTGAAACACATTTGTGATGTAGGTAAATGCATAAATGAAATGAAGTTAACTAAGAGGAAGTAATTCAGTTTGCCTTATGGCATATATTTAAACGAGAAAGACGAACTATTTTATATTTATATTAAGCACAATATAAGATAGATTCTTGACTATTGACATTATGTTTCAGGGATATCAGAATAATCGTTCCTTGGCAAACGGGACAAAATCTATAGGGAAAAAAGAGATAATCCATGGAAGAAAGCTTCCCAAACTCGCATTATTTTTGAGACTTGAATGTCAGTTTCGATAAGCTCTATTCTAAAGATTATCCCCTCTTCTCATATATACGTTGGTACAACTACCAGGAGGCGACTCTCATAACATACTTGGAAGTAGAAATAAACTCAATACCTCAAGAGTTTATCTTTCGTTCTATTAAATACAGTCCTTTTTGCCGTACAGCACATGTGAATAAGCGCTTTAAGTTAATTTTCCTTTTAGTTATACAAGATACTTGTGCTATAAAATTGCTCCACTCATTTTTGCGTTTTATTTTTTGCCCAGTCTTCTGGATATAATGTATTGCATGATGTGCTGATGTCACGTCTTAAAGCAGAGGCTCGTATTTTCAAGTGCAAATTTTATCTCCAGGCAAGCAGATTGACTCTTCTTTAGTGTCAAGTCAGTTATGGAGAATTTTGTGAGTTTAAATTATCTCTCTTTCTCATTTGCCGTTAGACATAATTACTACCAAGCGATTTTCCCAGCATTCTGAGAATCGGTGATAATTTCAATGAATGAAGTATTCAACTCGTATGTTGTTCATTTGCCTTGTTCAAACGCCTTCCACTAGCATATTGTCGTAAAGTCGGAAGTGTTTGATTGTGCAACTATGCTTCTTATGCATGATTATGCATATACGTCTATGAGTATGGTGGTGGTTTAGTGATTAATCATTCTTATTTTTTGATGTAATTTATTTTAATATGCAAAATACAGTAGTTGAAATGAACATATTCTTATATCTTGGACACGCTATATTGTACATCAGTTTCAACTGAGTTTTCCCAAATACAGTTTTATGTAAGTTATTTATTATTTGAGTGTTTAATATATTTGCTAACAATTTCATCACATCCACTCTTAATTCAATTATTGTAATAAATTAGAAAACATTTCCGCCATGAAACAAATTTTTTCTACAGAGATTATTATGTACTATTGGCGCCGTAGGTTGACACTGATAATTTATCACCCTATATCATCCCTTATATGCCAGGTCTTACACATAAAGAGGAGGGAATATAGCTCACGTGAGTTTAAGGGATTTTTCGGCATCCAATAATATCTTACAAATTTTGAGCATTTTTCTTGTGTTCTTTTATTATACATCGTAAATTGTATTGTCTATTCATCAATATTGCTGGAAGCTCAGAAAGGTGAAATTCGCGGTAATAATTTCTGTTGTGTTCTGCGTCCAATAATATAATATAATCACTCGAGTTTCTGGTTTAAGCATTCTCTTTTATATTTGTTTTTACTTTTACTTCCCCACAGGAGTGCACACACATATACGCAAATGTTATATATTAGTCATATCGATATATATATGAGGGAATTTAAGCATGTGTATATGCGTATGAAAATGCGAATTATATCTGCGTGCATATTTAGGCGTATACGTAACTACAGATGACTAGAATTCCTTACAAATATATGTTTATTTATCTACATCTCATTTTATAAATGTTCTGAAATCTGTGAATTAATGAATATGAGTATGTTTATATTTGCATACATATATAAGCATCTCTTGATTTAGAAACTCAATGACAAATGAGAAAAGTCAGTTTTAAGACTGATGATGTTAAGAGCCCTTAGAAAATCTAAGGCAATTTAATATCCTGTTGTTGAATGGCATCAAATATGAAAAGCATTTCCTGTAATGAAGCATCGCCATGATTTCTCAAAGAATCAAATTGAAGAATATGTCCAAGAATGATGATGTCAAACTGACAAAATCATAGTATCCAACCACTAATTACTATGGCGAATTTCCATTCACTATATATTTTTTTACTGCAGTTTTCACTGTTCCTGTGATTGTGCTGTTCGCAGAATTTGACTTGAGGCAAGAAGGTGTGTCGTTTAGAACGCATTTTTCAAACCGCAAATTAAATTGTGCACAAATAGTTCAAATCGTTTGACAATACATTCAAATTAGTTTGCGTTGTTCATGCAGTTTCGTATTGTGATTATTTTAGTTTAATGCAGTTTTAATTAACATTCCATTGGTTGAAATCGCTGAAAGTTATATAATTTTCGCGATAAATTCACAAATCTGTTTTAGAGAAGATATCTTTAAAATGCGTAATGTATTAGGCACTTATGTACTGTACTTCTCGAAATCTTTCATATAAAAACTAGAATAATCGCCACGAAGTACAAACCTAATAACTCAAATTAACTTCCCTATTTATCTTGATAATTTCTCATGAGGTTACATCGTCAAGAAATTATTCATATGCGCGAAAATATCTATAAATGTTTTAAAGTATATAACGATAAATTTGATATGGATATCTCATAAGGATAGCATTGGGTACGGTTTCAAGCAAGGAACTTGCCTAGCAATTCAATGATGAATACTTTAATATCACCATACGGATAGTAATCAACCTATCTCATCGTAAATTTTACTCAGAAAGTTATCAATAAATTATATGAACACGTTATATATATTTTTTAATTAATATAACACCATCTATTTCTAGGACATATATTTTACCATTCGGGTGGCACTTATTATACCCAAAAGCAGATTTCATACAAGGGTTTTATTTATTTCCTACTATTATCTGAGTTACCGACACATCAAAAATATTTCTAAACTTGTAATGTCTCTGCATATTTTGAGATTTCTCTATATCTACAAATATATCCATATATCTCTGACAATTACACCCACCATCGTCTTCTGTATATGCAATAACATAAATTCACGAAAACATTTAAACAAATTACTGACACCCGGAGAATCAGACTTTTGTGTGTGCAATGCGAGAAATAGAGTTATTATAGATTGGGCACATGGGAACAACGTTTAAAGATTGTTCATTGCGGAAGGATAAACGTAGAGAGTTGTCTAAATCAAATAGCAAAGATAAATCAACAGTAACAGAGTAATAACACAAACATATCAATAAGTGAGGAAACAAAAAATTAATGATCAACAGAATACACCTTCCAAAGCCTAGCAAACTCACATTGTTTAGTTCTGAACATGTCATTCAAATCCCCAAATTAAGAAGACAGGCCAAGTGCCGTGCCTCTGTAGGATTGCTGCATGTCTACAAACGCATAGTAACATTAGGCCCATTTAGTCAAACTAATCACAGTAATCACAGTGCATTACATTTTCTCTAGCATTAACTGCCACTACAAATAAAACGTGTAATTTAATGAGCTTGACACAAGAAAGCATAGTTCTCAAATGTTACAAGCTGATCCATAACAACTTTCTGTCGCTAAACTGACAACTCGGAAGAAAAGCTGAATATTCACAAGCGTTAGTTGAATCAGGCTGACATAGCCCAAATAACTAGCATCTCCAGCACTGCCTTCTGTGATGTATTTATCTCGAAAAAATAATCTAACCAATACTTTGGATATCTATGTATGTTAGAAATCCATTCATAAATTCGGTCTACAACATCCTTTGTAATAGACTACTTGGATGAAACAGACGAGCTCAGAATTGTTCTTAGACCAACGTCTCCCGCAACATTAGCTATAATATTATTCTGTTCAAGTGTTGGCGTTTCATATTAAAGTAACATATCTAGAGATAAGACACAAATATTAATGCTTATTGAAACGATTTATAACAAGCACACAATTGTATGGCATTGAATGACAAGGTCAACATACGCAGAAGGGTCAAGAATACTCGACTAGATAATTTTATGGAGAGAAATGAATGTCGGCTTTATCGAAAATATCACTAACAGACAATATGGTATCTCTAAGCCAAATTTACCTCCTGTCTATGCACATTTGTTTTGAAGGATAATTTACAATTACATTTTTTTTTTCACTAAAACCGAAATTTAGACACTATTCATGTAGTTGAAAATTGTTGGGGTTTTAGGGAAAAAATAACGTTCTAAACATAATGTTTAGTACTAAAATATAATCGAACGAAACAAAAATACAATTTCAGAGCTAATTATCAGAAATCCTGCTAACAGAACATCTAAAGGAAGAACCCATATCAATGCACAAATGGCTAACGAAAAAGTCAAACAGCAGCTATAAATACAAATCATGAAGAGGATAGCAATTTTAAAGCAAAGGAAATAATACTAAAACACCCAAAATTGAAATATAAGACAAATTTGAAAGATGTAAGAAAATATTTTTTTGTTAGTGAGGGATATGCTGAAGGTAACAAAATATGTAAGTCTGAATTTGAAATATAAACATGATAATAGTCAAAATTTAAAACAATTGAAATAATGAAAGTGTTAAATTCAATACATCTTATTCTAAACATATGGCAGTAATTCTCGAAGGTAATGCTAATATCAACAATTGATAATGCAAACCTGGTCACTGCATATATAGAAAGTGCATTGTCGAATATTAATATCGACAGGACAAATAAAATAATATATGCATCGACATAGTTTTCAGAACAGATAAGAATACTTCTACGGATTTTCTCTCTGTTGTTTGCAAGCACCAGCAAACAACATGAAAAAAGATATAGAATAAAAGATATAAAGTAAAA
This sequence comes from Octopus bimaculoides, assembly GCF_046866305.1. NCBI lineage: Eukaryota > Metazoa > Mollusca > Cephalopoda > Octopoda > Octopodidae > Octopus > Octopus bimaculoides. The sequence goes on from NC_142928.1 coordinate 50,647,025, forward strand.
AGATATAAAGTAAAAGATATATCAGTCCTTAATGAAATCAATAACCATTGGATAAATGAATTAAAATAATGAGGCTGAGGAAGAAATGTCACATGAATATATAGAAAAACAGAAACAAAATGTAGTCAAATCACGCCTGAAACAAAAGTCCCCGCTAAAACACAAAGAATGTATTGGTGTGAAAGTGACGACGTTTCTATGCACAAAACAGCCAATTTTTCTCCAGTGGAAAACGATTTTATCAAAAACTATATTTAGGTATGAACAAAATAAAAATCAATGCAATCCCAACCACAAGAGAAGTAGGCGTAGTCAGGGGCGGAAAAATGCTTAGGAATTGCCATAAATGATATTCTCAAACAATGAATACCACACCTGACAAAACACTGAAGATCATATAAACAATATGTATTATCATGTACCTACTAAAAGAAATTCATCTGGAAGAAAGTGGAATCGTTACAATTCCAAAATTCTGATTTAAATATTTAAAAGAACAATATGTTACAGTGAAACATGTTTAAGGAAATACTGAATGATCTGGAATATATTCTGTGCTGGTTCAGAAATGGAAAAGCCATCTTTATCTCCAAGTTCAAAGAAACGTCAACCATGTTCTGCTTTTCTACAGTTTAAGCATCCTTAAATTCAAGAAAATCACAAAGACCGAAACATCAACCAAAAAAGGTAACATGTATCTTGGGGAGTAGAATAGATGCTGTAACAGCTGATATGGTTGTAAAAACCGACTATGAAGAAAGCTATCAAAAAACCTATAGTAAAAAAAGGTTTCAATTTGTTGTCGATTCATTATCAGAATCCTCATATTAGTGTTTTTCATGCTAATATAATTAGCCATGAATAAGTTACAGCCACAATAAATCTTAACTTATAATAATTCTGCTTGTCGCTCTGTTACTTAGCCCGTCCGTAACGCTTCCAGATGATTAGTTGAAAGGGAGAAAGAAAATGAATGGGGGAAGGAGAGGAGGAATAGATGAAAGAGGAAGAATTGAGAGGTTAGGGGAAGCGGGGTGAGGTGAAAGGGGTAGGAGAGAAGGGTAGGGGAGGCGAGAGAGCGGGCTAGGATGTGTAGGGGAGGGAAAAACAGTGGTGAGTGAAATGTGCATCTTTCTTTGGATTAAATAGTTTTTTTTCTTTCGTTACTTAGCCCGTCTGTAACGATTTCACATCTTTGGTGGAAGAGAAAAGCGAACAGCGAAAAATAGAGAGAGAGAAAGAGAGTAAGCGAAGAAACAATGAGAGAGAAAGACGGGGAGTGCAGTACATTAAATCTATAAAATTGTGCATAAGTATATAACGTGTATATATGAAGTGCATTAATCAATCATCGTGTTCCAATTTCCTTCACTTTTTAATCATTAGCAAGTGAGCGACTATCTTTTGATACAAGCACATTAGGTCTTTTGGAAAAAAACTTCAAAAATAATCTCAAAAGTTTACCATTAATTCCGTGAACTATTCAAGGGTCCCGCTAGTAATAAATAAATGTCAAACAATGCGTTATATTTCGTTTCTGAATAATAAAAAAAAATAGTTAATTATAAAGATATTACCTCATACCGTCAGGAGCCCTTCTTACTGTGAGTTTTTAGATGCTGAAAATTTTCTCTAGTATGTTAAGTCCTATCCCATATGAATACAAATTATAATAAAGAATTAAATACATGTACGACATCAAGAAATATACTGTAAACAATTAAAAAAGACGTGAAACAATCTACAAACTAGATATGTATGAGAGAAATGAATAAGACGCAGAGTAGCAAAACCTTTGGGTAAACATGAAAAGAATAAGATTCATATATATTAACATAGTGTCACATAAGAAACAATTAAAGTGCAAGTAAAAGCAAGCTTGGGAAGATTAGAGATCAATGAACAAGACAAAATAAAATGTAAACAAGTGAATGAAAAGTTCAAGAGGGGAGAGTATAGACACATAATTTTAATAATTAAAGTAAAATTAAGTTTAAAAATAATAATATAATAAACAATAGTTTAGTTAATTCAGTATTAGTCTAGAGTGTTGGTACCGAAAGTAGAAAATTAATTATTTAGACAGATGTCTAGCGTGTTCCAAGCAGCAACTTAAACAATGCTACACCTCAGTATTATGTATATACAAAGACTAGTGTCAGTTAGTATACATTTTGTTTAAACATATTTAAACATTATTGTTATTGATCGTCTTGAAACTATCAGATGCCTGGCAAACATCCAAATCAATCTCCAGAATATCGTTGCTCATATCCTCCGTTGTATTCATAGAACATCAGATAGGTCGCCCACCTACAACGTTTTATCTAATCCATGGATCGCCTTTGGTCTATGTAAAGGTTTGACAAAATTTGTACTGAGGTGTTATTCAATAACTATTAAAATTTGAATTTGCATATAATCTCGAAGCAAATTTATATATTTCTGTATGTGGAAAATCCATTGAGGAATTACTGCTGATGACATAGTATCGCCCCGGGTCCATGGACCCCGAAGAAACTGAATGACAAGACATCGCAGAACGGTTACTCTCAATAAATAGTCAATTTCATCTACGGTGCGATTTGTTTGAAAAAAAAGTAAATAAGTTTGAAAATAGAAATGAACGCTGAATCAGCATTCCGACTGAATTAGACAGAAATATAAGGAAATAGTGCAAGTGTAAGCTACATATGTCATGAAAAAACTTTCTTTTTATGTACATCTATGTGAGATTGGCCGTCTTCTGTTTTAGATTCTCTTTCACAGTTCCCTTTCATAAGTAGAGTGTGAGTGTAGAAGAAATGAAGAAATTCATCAGGGCGATGCTTCCCCCAGCACATGGTTGTTAACATGGTGTTTAATCTGAAGTTATGTAAATGGAGTGTCACATACTTCAACTGTTTTTAAATATTTCTCACTACAACGTAGTCAAAATGAGATGAGCATAAGATTTAATGACTTGCATCCCTAAACTGGATTTTAATCTGTTTTTCTTGTCTGGAATAACAAATATTTTTTCGTTATTATCTAGTTTTGTAATTTCATTATAAGCACACTAGAAGGCGGTGTGGTGACAGAATCGTTAATATGGCAGGAAAATTACTTAGCGGCAGTTCGTCTGTCTTTATGTTCTAAGTTCAAATACCATCGAGATCGACTTTGCTTTTATCATTTCGGAGTCGATGAAATATGTACTTCTTGCGAAGTGGGGGGTGATATAATCGACTAGACCCCTCCCTGCAAATTTTGAACCTGCACCTTTAGTAGAAAAGATGATTAGCAGACTAGTCAACATATCAGTAGTATTCTCCAACTCATTTCGCTTCCAAAAAATTTCGATTTTAAAATTCTATTGTGTGCCCGCAGTGGCGCTTCAGTAAATTGAGCATAAATCTCTCTAATTTATATTTGTTAACCACAATTTGAAATAAAATTCAAATGGTCTTTGATGTTTACATAGATACATTATTTGTATCATTCAATGAAGCATAAATAAAACTCTTAGTTGTTTGTTGTTGTTTATATCTACTTTCCTTTGTCATTTTGGTAATTCTTCATACAAATAGTAATGGATTTGAACTAAGCACCCAAGAGAATGCAGCAGAGTACTGCAAAAGCATCGGCCGTTCCTCTGTCATTTATACTACACAATGTAATAGATATTTTAAAACATCCAATTAAACGGCGTGGTTATTGATAGAATATAGGTTTTATTTGCACGTTATTTTTTCCATTAAGCATTAAATAAAATATTCTGACGAAGTGTTAGAAATGTATGAAATTCAAGTCTGCAATCTCCTGTCAACTGTGAAAATGTGGTCTGTGAGAAAAGGGGAGTGAATGAATGAGTGACTCAGAGACTGAGTGAGTAAGTGAATGAGTGAGTGTGAAGCAGAGCCTGAGAATGAGGAAAGTTGAGAGAGAAAGAGATGAAGAGTGAGAGGTAAGTGAAACAGAGAGAGAAAGGACGGGAGAGTATGATGAGAAACGATTACAGCATAACAAATAAACAATTTTTTTTTTTGTTTTGTTTAGGATTAAACATTTGCTGCTATTCACATCTGAATGTGTCAGTTTGTGTCATTCAAATATTTTAACGATATATGTAGATGAATGAACAATCTACAAAAGTGATTTTGTATATGGCAGCCATAAGACAGAAATAATACGAATGCGGTGAAAAATATCACATAGGAAATGTCATAATATTATGAAAAAGACGAAGTAAATAGTTGACAGGAAATGTTGGGAACATTTCGATGTGTATTTTGCTTCAATCGTTTCTTGCCAAATAAGATTTATCATTATCGTAAGCATCATCATCGTCATCGCCAACGATACAACCATCAAGAACAGCGGTAACAGCAGCACGTCTTCTATCATCATCATCACCAATAATGCCATCAGCGAATCCAACACTATCAACGTCAGAATAATGTTTATAATAATAATAATAATAATAATAATAATAATAATAATAATAATAATAATAATAATAAACAACTATAATAAATATTTGCTTTTTTAGCCACTGAGAATATTTATATACATCAAACGTACATACAAAACTTGAAACCTTCAAATGAGGTTAACAATGATTGTGGGTTTGGACAAACATGTTACTTATAATTGAGATGAGGTGTGAAAATCTTATAAAATAAATGTTGCGGCAAACTTTTGTGAAAGACATACAAATAAATAGATATATTACTTAGAGTATGTTAAAAGACAAAATATGTAAACAAGATTTAATGCAAGAGAAGTCAAACCGGTGACTAATTGTGGGAATTCGCCTCATTCGTTGATAAGGTAATCAAACAGTTTTGATTACATTTGTTCTCCAGATTACTGATTACACAACCACCATAACTTCTCAATATGTATTTACGATTAGTGATTCTATAATTTTCACTTATGATTTTTTTTAAAGTAGCAAATCTTGTTTCTTTTAACCACAGTCTCTTCTAACTGATGAGTATATTGTCAGGAAGAAAGCCTTTCAAAATTATCAATCATCAACGCTTTATTGGTTATGCAGTTGTCTGTGAATTTCATGTCTGTCGAGGAGCAAGTGATCCATCTTCCCCTGTGAGAGACGTTTGCTCTCGATTGAGGTTTTTCACTATACTGGAAGTAGATTTCTCTTCAGATGAAGTAAATGTTGCGCAGGAGTTGGGCTTCACGCATTCTGATTATTTTTTGAATATTTTTTCTGAGAATCTTGCGTTTTTTTCTTCGAAAAGCTTGCTAATCTACCTCATTTGCTACCTGATCCTCGTGAGGGTTTCTTTTATATAATTCCATTTATGATGTATATTTGTTACAGTGCTTCTCATCACTCTTTCCTTTCCTCTTTATTATTACTGGTAAAGGGAAATTCTTGGCGTCCTCGGTGGCTTCTTAAATGAGAAGCTAAGAGCTGTACCTCTTTCCACCACCAGAGTTGCACCTAGTACTGTCTCAAGGGAACAACCATTGGTAACTTTTGTTGTTTTCCTCCTCTTAATCTTACTGTGCGGAAATTAAAATTAATTTTACTTCCACTGATTACCAACTGGCGTTTCTGTTTTTGATAATCACTCATAGGTTTTTCCTCAGCAGCCACGCGGTGAAATGAAGGTATATATGCCCATGTGGTTCGTAAGAATTTAACATAAGGAAGCATTGAGTTACGAAGTTGATTAAAGTCCATATATCAACTTTGTCACTGATGTGCTCTATCATGAACTTCGCGTTCCTCCATCTATTCTTGTATGAAATAGGCCAGTGTCAATATATTCAACCTTGTTTTTCATCCCGCTTTCAGTTTTCAACATAACCTCTATCACTCCATATACTCTACCACCCCAAATATAAGAGGTGCCGTTTCAAATGTACCAGCAGTGATATTATCTTCAGCATGAGATGTATCATGCCTACTTTCAATGTTTCTCTCCGAACCATAACAGGTAAATGACACACCTTTCTTTCTTGTTCAACAATAGTCTATCTTTCTATTCCCATTTCGAAAATTATTTGAAATTTCGGAAACATTCTGACTGATGCGCGAATCTTCCAAAGTTCTGGAAATGCTTTAACTCCTTTTTTCTAACGATACCAACAGCTTCGAAATGATAATTCTGGCCACTTTAGCTCAAGTTCTTCGTAAAACTATCGATTGAGTTTATGTGTGGACGGATACCGTTTTGGTTCTAGATAGAATGGCATATCATTTTCTCCCTATATATCACAAAAGTACACCAATATCCAATATACTTATAACATTACCTTAACGTTGTTGACTTTATCAGAACTTCTATATTCTTATTAAATATAACTCCAGACTATCCCAGCCGATCACAATTCATCTGCTTTTTCTACTTTGTTAAACAAGTCGAAAACCTTTTCCTCTTCTTTTCTTGAACTTATCATCTTATTTTCTAAATGTGTTTTACTTACAATAATTATTATTGTAAAGTTGAGGGAATACTTTTATGCTACTGGTGCGGAGCAAGAGTGGTCACAAAATCTTAGTTATATTTAATTTTATTTTCTATTACAAAGTACAACTATTACGAAGAAATATATTGTTAGAGTCCTAATTACAGGCACATGTTCCATCACATTCCACACAAGGAACTGACCACATACGGACCTTGAAAAGTAAATTAAAATCTCCCTCGCACTAAGCAGTTAGGCGGAGGGACAATGCTTGTTTAAATGTGCCCATACGTTGTCCATAAGATGAAATAATTAATGTCGTGTTTTCTCGTGCTTGAAAGGATACTAACAAATGATTGTATTCGAAAATTGTCTCTTTTCACAACTTATGTGTGTTGCCAGTATAACACAGCCCAGCAGGTATTTTGTTGTCAAGGCGTGTTTACCTGATTTTGAAAGTTTTTAGATAGGCTGAATCGAAAGATTTAATCAACTTTTATCATCACGTCGAGATTTCAAGAAATATGAACCCAATTAGTGGGTGATATGCGTGAACTTTAAGATGGGCGATTTTATTTTAGGACAACAAAATCCATACACCAAATATCAATGTACGTGGGACAGGAAAACACAGTGGGTAATCAAAAACTTTGGTTAAAAGTATACGAGTTATTCATCGTTAGATATAATTTACACTATACTTTTCACACATACATAAACATGCGTATGTATATATAAGTTGACGCATACATACACACACACATCCGCACACACAGATATATACATCTCTCTCTCTCTCTCTCTCTCTCTATATATATATATATATATATATATATATATATATATATATATATATATATATATATATATATATATATATGTATATATATATATATATATATATACTATATATAAAACAGAGATGTGTGTGTAATCGCTTATCACGTGAAAACGGCTTCACTATTTACTTCCATACTTGTGATGCAGGAATAATTTGACCTCGGATAAATCTTAGGCTCTTCATTTGATTTTTTTTATTAAGATAAATAATATTGCTTTATATTTAAGATTCACTTCTTTAGAAATGTTCCTCAATGTCAACTTCCGGTAGCCATACTTTTTTCTTCACTTTAACTTTAATCGTTACTGTTCGCACTAAAAGTTTACTCACATTTACTGATGTAAGTAATTTCATCATTTACTAACAGAAGTACGGTTTCGTGTTTCCCTGTTGCTGAGGTTTTTTTATTCTGGTACCTTCGATACTGGCTGTTTGGTTCACTGAGTGACAAATTTCGATTCAACATCACTTTCACTTCAATCGTTACTGTTCTCACTAACAGTTTACGTTTTCAATCGCTAACAAGTTCACATTTACTGATGTCAGTAATTTCATAATTTACTAACCAGGGTTAGGGTTAGGGCTAGGGTTAGTCACAAGTGGCTATGTGAAAGAACAATTCTGGCACCAAGGAATGATTCTGTAGACAAGCTGAATTTAAATTTGTTAACTCAGCCTCCAGGACCTGAATGTTCATACAGATCAATTAACTCTGTCCATGATCAAGAACAGGCAATGCATTACCCAGTGGAGTTCCTCAATTCACTTCAGCCACCAGGATTTCCACCACACATTCTGATCGTGAAAATAGGTGCTCCCATAATGCTATTAAGAAACCTTGCTGCAACCAGGCTCTGCAATAGAACAAGGTTGGTTGTTAAAACAGCCATGCCCCATGTGTTGGAAACAACAATAATTACAGGCAGCATGATGGGTGAGAATGTCTTCATTCCAAGGATACCTCTCATTTCAAATGATCTCCCCTTTCAGTTCAAGAGACTGCAGTTTCCGGTCAAACTTACCTTTGCAATGTCTATCAACAAAGCACAAGGTCAATCTCTAAAGGTGGTGGGACTTAACCTCCTTCAACCTTGCTTCTCACATGGTCAGCTGTATGTTGGATGTTCTAGAGTTGGAGATGAAAATAACCTCTACATTCTCAGTGATAAGCATGGCAAGACAGAAAACATAGTATATGAAGAAGCACTTACATGAATAGTATGTACATGTCATATACAAAAGTGTAAAACCATTGAGTGTTAAAGTAAGTATTACTATTACACTTTCACTTTTCGACTGACATGCGTCAATGTATATCTGTGTATATAACAGTGAAACAATAACGTGGTATATTCGCTGTGTGAATTTTTTTCCTTTAAGCCCCATTTTAATTATCGTAAAAGTTTCCAAGTATAGGAGCAGGAGTGGCTGTGTGGAAAGTAGCTTGCTTACCAACCTCATGGTTCCGGGTTCAGTCCCACTGCGTGGCACCTTGGGCAAGTGTCTTCTACTATAGCCTCGGGCCGACCAAAGCCTTGTGGGTGGATTTGGTAGACGGAAACTGAAAGAAGCCCGTCGTATATATGTATGTATATGTGTATGTGTGTGTTTGTGTGTCTGTGTTTGTCCCCCAAACATCGCTTGACAACCGATGGTGGTGTGTTCACGTCCCCGTAACTTAGCGGTTCGGCAAAACAGACCGATAGAATAAGTACTAGGCTTCCAAAGAATTTTTCCTGGGGTTGATTTGCTCGACTAAAGGTGGTGCTCCAGCATGGCCGCAGTCAAATGAATGAAACAAGTAAAAGAGTAAAAGAGTAAGTACCAATAAGCAACAATTTCATTCCCGGGCAACGCCGGGTGGCTCTGCTAGTATATATATATATATATATATATATATATATATATATATATATATATATATATATATATATATATATATATATATATATATATATAGAGAGAGAGAGAGAGAGAGAGAGAGAGAGAGAGAGAGAGAGAGAGAGAGAGAGATACCGATATAGGGCAGGGAATTGCCAATTAGTAATAAAATTAATAATTAACAATTTTGCCAAGTAGTTCAGTATGAAAAAAACCTTTATCGGTAAAACCATTTATAATCATAAATATATAGGGTTTAGCATGAGTTATACATTTTACTCTATGTGTTTATATACGCAGCGAGAGAAAGACAGAATCAAAAATACAAGCCCACAGGCAGATAGACAGATAGACTGACAAACAGACAGACAGACAGGTAGATAGGTATATGTGTGTGTGTTGTGTGTGTGTGTGTGTGTGTGTGTGTGTGTGTGTGTATGTGTGTGTCTGTGTCTGTGTCTGTGGAGGTCCAATAGCCCAGTTGTTAGAGCAGCGGACTCGCGGTCATAGGATCGCGGTTTCGATTACCTGACAGGGCGTTGTGAGTGTTTATTGAGCTAAAGAAACTAAAGCTCCACGAGGCTCCGGTAGGGGACGGTGGCGAACTCTGCTGTATTCTTTCACCACAACTTTCTCTCACTGTTACTTGTGTTGTACCTGTAATATATAAACATATATATAGATATAGAGAGAGAGAGAGAGAGAGAGAGAAATAGATAGAAAATAGTGAGAGAGGTACATACCTGTAGCGAAGCACTAACATTTCCCATTTCATTGAGTTGTAATTTCTTAAATAAATGCATAAAGAGAAAGATTCCTACACATATGCATACGCACACATACATTTATACATAAGTGTGTGTGTGTGTGTGTGTGTGTGTGTGTGTGTGTGTGTGTGTGTGTGTGTGTGTGTGTGTGTGTGTGTGTGCGTTTGTGTGTGTATCTATATGGGCTTCGTAGAAAAGTAGATACATCTAACAAATCAATAATTAAAAATGCTGGAAATAATTTAACCACGTGATATATATTTGTCGGTTATACGTATCTGGAATAGATTGCGGTATGCATATGCGTTGCTAGCACAATGTCTGCGCTTGTATGTGTGTACATTTGTGTAATAATTAAGGTCTGTACTAGATGTGAAATTTACTTGCACTCCTGTTATAATGCCTCATATCTCAAATCCTGTTATGTGTGAATAGGCCTGATTTATTGATCAACTATTCTTGTGCCTTAAACTGGAAAACGTTTATTTTTAATACTATCTTTAATTAAATACTTGCACCGATTGAATGATGATATAGAAATATCTTTCTGTCCGTCATTATATTTTTTCTTTCAACCGAGAATTTCTCCATAAATTATGTTGTTCATGCGAAGAAGTTTATCTTATTTTATAATCATTGCGTTTTTTTTTTTTATTTCTTTCATTATGTTTGTTCTTTTATCCTCCAGTTATAGTTCAATGAAAGCCATTAAGCTGCATGAATGTTTGAAAAAGTTATTTCTTGAAGACATTCTTAGATATTGAGTACGGACGCCATAAACTGTGTAGCAATCCTATATACTGAAAAATCATTTAATCATGGGAATACTTCTATGTCACACTATTACACATTGATTATTTTTAATATATATTCATGTGATGTGTTACAAATTTAACAGAACAAGAGAGTAGAATGAATATATCTTCCAATATTACAGGTATTTACTTTATCGGTTACATTACAATTATCCTTCTAATATTTGTATAAAGACATCATCATATTTAACCACTCGGTGTAACTTAATAACACCAGATCTCCCTACCACCAATATCGTAACTGTTCATACTTCAATTTCAAATTATTGTTCTCACTCTTAGTTGTTTCAAATATTGTAATATTCATCAGTGTCTTCAAATACATGTCTAATGAATTTTAATTAACGTTGTCATCTAGGATTCAGCTCTAAGAGCTTTGTACATTTATCATTAAGAAAGTAAACGTATCTATGTTGAAAGATATTGACAATAGAGAATACAAAGTTGAAGGTTGTAAAATTCCAATATCCTTACAATAAGTTTGTTCTTACTTTCTCTTGAACTAGCTAGGCTTGCTTGTACTACAGGTCGAAGCAGGGACTAAGCATGAATAGTTATTGCTGCTGTTTCAAACCTATTATTTTGACGGTGATTTTCTTCAAAATACATGTAATACTTGTATATCAAGTACTAGATATGTACTAAGGATTTTACAGCAACTACAGTGCGGCCCCACTTAATGTGATGACGTGCTAAATTCTTATAATCATTAGGTTAATAGATGCACAGAAACTGAGAATATCTAATATTCAATAGTAAATTATTTTCTTTTAATAATTTCATCGATATGCAAATCTTGTGAGTTGAAGTTTCGGTGAAAACAGCTCATGTGCCGGTCTTACTGGAATGAATTACGCCAATCAGATTCAACTGTTGCAACCTATTTACTGAAATACGAACTTGCTATTTGTCATAACCATTATTCTTTTACATGAGACTTATTCTTTGTAAGTATAGTACTTATTCAATCGATCTCTTTTGCCGAACCGATGTTACTGGGACGGAAACGCACCAACATCGGTTGTCAAGGGATGGGGGGAATGCAGACACAAATACATACACACATATCTATACTATATATAAAACAGAGATGTGTGTGTAATCGCTTATCACGTGAAAACGGCTTCACTATTTACTTCCATACTTGTCATACATGAATAATTTAACCTCGGATAAATCTTAGGCTCTTCATTTGATTTTTTTTTTTATCTCTAATTAAAAATAAATAATATTGCTTTATATTTAAGATTCACTTCTTTAAAAAGGTTTCTCAATGTCAACTTCCGGTACGGACGTGAAAAAATGGTGACATCTCTCACTCTCTACTTTTAATGTTCGCTTTCTGTAAACAACTACGATCAATTTCTGAAACATATATTTACGAAGTTCATAAATTTAAATATTCCGTACAAGATAGTTTTTAACGTGCTTTTATTTATAGGATTCTTGACACCCCTTCACTGGCTCTGTCTGTCTCTGTCTCTGTCTCTGTCTCTGTCTCTGTCTCTGTCTCTCTCTGTCTGTCTGTCTCTCTCTCTCTCTCTCTCTCACACACACACAGCACACACGCGCGCATACACACGTGTGTCTTTGTAAATATGTTTGTATATATTTATGTATGTGTGTGTTAGTAAGAGACAGAGTGTGAGTGAGTCAAGGGGTGTGTTTTCATATGCATCCATCATTTTTGGATGTATGTGTGCGTGTGTATGTGTGTGAGACAGAGTGAGAGAGCGGTGTGTATGTAGTACTAGCAGAGGCACCCGGCGTTGCTCGGGAATGAAATTGTTGTTTATATACTTGAAGAAAAAAAGGCAAAATATGATGTATAGAAATTTGAGAGGACATTCTGTAGATGGACTCTCAGATGAAAGATGGCTGGGCGCCTCTCATGAATCGGGAAAATTGAAGATGTGCCAAAAGCCTCATTGGTACTTGGAAACTTTTACGAAAATTAAAATGGGGATTAAATGAAAAAAATGATTTACGTGAATATCCTCACAAGAGTAATTGAAATAAATGGCGATTGTGGAACCCCCTACGCACGCATGCACGCGCTCGCTCATACACACGTGTGTCTTTGTAAATATGTTTGTATACATTTATGTATGTGTGTGTTTGTATGAGACAGAGTGTGAGTGAGAGACAGAGGTTTGTTGTCATGGATACGTACATGCATAAATATACATACATCTTTGGATGTATGCATATGACAACACAGCCCTTGACTCACTCACACTCTGTCTCTTACAAACACGCACGCGCGCGCATACACACGTGTGTCTTTGTAAATATGTTTGTATACATTTATGTATGTGTGTGTTTGTAAGAGACAGAGTGTGAGTGAGTCAAGGAGTGTGTGTGTGCGTGTGTATGTGTGTGAGACAGAGTGAGAGAGTGGTGTGTATGTAGTATTTACTCTCTCTCTCTCTCATACACACTCACACACACACTCACACACAAAATAGAGACTGAAACTTTTTGCCGTTGTTACGTCAAAACCGGAAGTTGACATTGAGGAACCTTTTTAAAGAAGTGAATCTTAAATATAAAGCAATATTATTTATTTTTAATTTAAAAAATCAAATGAAGAGCCTAAGATTTATCCGAGGTCAAATTATTCACGCATCACAAGTATAGAAGCATTTGGTGAAGTCGATTTCACGTCAAAAGCGATTACACACACATCTCTGTTTTATATATAGTATAGATTTAGTCTCTCTCTCTCTCATACACAGGCACACACACACACACACACACACAAAGATGTATGCATATTTATGCATGTACGTATACATGACAACAAACCTCTCTCTCTCTCTCTCTCACACACACACACACACACACTTCCATTTCATCTGATGTGTGATAATGTGTGTGTGTGCGTGTGTGCTTTCGTGCGTGCGTGAGGAGTTCCACAATCGCAATTTATTTCAATTACTCTTGTGAGGATATTCACGTACATCATTTTTTTCATTTAATCCACATTTTAATTTTCGTAAAAGTTTCCAAGTACCAATGAGGCTTTTTGGCGCATCTGCAATTTTCCAATTCATGAGAGGTGCCCAGTCATCATTCATCTCAGAGTCCATCTACAGAATGTCCTCAGATTTCTATACAGCATATTTTGCTTTTTTCCTTCCAGTATATAAGCAGCAATTTCATTCCTGGGCAACGCCGGGTTGCTCAGCTAGTAATATATAAAATCCGTTCGATCTGTCTGTTTGTACGCTTATAACTCGAATGTTGTTCATCCGATCACGCTGAAATTTTAAACATGGATACAAGAGAGAGCGGAACGCTCCGTAATTAAAAGAAAATTTTCAAAATTGCTAGTTTCAAAGTGAGAATCGCTAATTTTGTAATCTTTTTGTCCTGTTTCTTTCGCCATTAAAACCAACGTGTTTGCTCAGACAGCAGGCACATACCATTTCGCTAGCAACAAGGGGAGTACAGAATGACAGTCAGCCCAAACCGTCGTTATGTTATCTCTCTTCTTTCCTCTCTCTGACTCTCTTATGATGTCCTATTCCATTTGAAGTTGTATATATTGTGTTAAGTTTCATTATCAAACAATTATCCCAATTCAGAAGAAACAGTCAAAATTAACCAACACATACAATCATCAGACATCTCCACTACTTAACACTGTCCGAGTTTGGGGCTAATAATCTTTAGCTTTAGTTACAGTTTCTCATTCAAACTGCCTAATAGGCAGAATTGTTAGATTAAGACAGTAGGGTGTTTTGAGGGAGATTTGGCTGCTATTTCTATCAGGTCTACCTACCATGTAGATATCTTCCTCATTAGCTCATACATACATATATACATAAGATCGAAATAAAATAATTAAAGCCACAGTCGTCAAATACAAAATCCAATGTCCGTGAAAAATCATGAGTCAAATAAATTTCCAACTTCTTGCCTAATGCGAGCCCAGAGCAATCTCTTGTCACTTGCACTATTCCTGTATTATGTCCCTATTGTAATGTAAGATGATACTTTTAGTTTGAAAGAAGTCTGCCCTATATATATATATTCCTTATGTATTCCAAAACTGAGTTACAGATTTTGACGTATAGGGTGTCAAAAGATTCAGTACAATTTCGGCTACAAATTAAACTTAATTTCCATTCACATATTTGCATCTCAAAAATTTAACATTTTAATCTTTTCCATTAATCAACTATCGTAAATATTTTATACGATGACGTCTCATTTTCTATATGTGTGTGTACCTTAAAATACATAAATAATCACGACACACGCCTTCACTCAGTCACTCTATCTTTCTTTTTCACTCTCTTTCTCTCTCACACACACATACACAAGCACGCGCCTGCGCACACACACGTCCATTTCATATAGACGTACATACATCTTTCACTTTCTTTTTCTATCCTTGTCGCTTTCTCTTCTTTCAATTTCTGCTCTCTTCAAACATATGTTTATGGAATGAGCGGGAGAAACACAGAAAATACGTAATCTCACCAGAAACAAGTATAAAGCAAGGAGGACTTTAGAAAACCAAAGGCAAGACTCTGATGAGAGATGAAATTTTCTCAAGATCAGCAAAAGCAGCGCTTAATGCTGGATCATTAAATCAATGTTTTAATGATTAGATAGAGTTCCAGTAGAATAGCTCTCAGAAGCAGACTACGTAAAAATTCGTTCTTCACAACTCCTAAAGCTGTTTTCGGATATGATCCATCCCATTCTTATAAAAATGATAACTCTGTGCAATTTGGTGTGCTAAACACAATTTCTCGTTTTTGTAGAGCTTTATAATTTTCAAATGAAACAAATGGCGAATGAAAATGAAACAAATGGCGAATGAAAAGAGTTATAGCAGAATTTGTGCTTTGCTTGCATACGGAAGTTCAAAAGATGCCATGACTGAACGCGTGTCGTAAACTGAAAGAAAAGTCGGAAATTGATCCGGACCTTTTTTCGAGGGCCACTACTGCTGACGAATGCTGGTGCAGTGGAATTTACAGATGAGGAAATGGTGAAGTAAAAAATTAAACGACGGTGGCGTTAAAAGGAATCACTTACAAAGAGTTCCAATTCTGCTCTGAACAGTGGAAAACGCGTCTAGACCGGTGCATTGCTTCAAATGACGAATAATGTGGGGGCAATAAAACTAAGTGAATAAAATAATATTGGCAAAATTCCGGTTCCTTTCGGGTAACGCCTCGATTAGGGACATCATCTATTTCACAACACTATCTTCAATTCCAACAAATACTTTTCTTCCTAAGGTAATGCCTGACTACGTTCCTAGATTTTCTATCCAAGTTACCAGTTTTTCATTTGTCCCTTCCATAAAACTTGTGTAGTAACGTTGATACCTCTGATCAGGTTCCCTCCATGAGTTGATTTGACTATTGAGGATCACCAGACACTTAGCTAGTTTTGACTGTCTTTTTAATTCACTTTACTCACATAACAAAATTTATATGCAAAACAAACACATTAAAAAAATATACGTATAGAAAGGTAGGGATGATAAAAGAAAGATATGAGAATACTTGAATGCTGATCAATATCAATTTAATTTGCTATAAAAATTAAAGAGAAAAGATTGTGTGTCTGACATATACTACAAAAACAAAAATTTGACATAGTGTTTGTGTGCGTGGTACCTGTTAGAAATGTCTTTTGTGGACGGTACTTATTAGA
>NC_142928.1:50665933-50678433 GCF_046866305.1 Octopus bimaculoides
ACAATTAATATTCCTTTCATAGTGATTACACTTGTATTGCAGGCAGCGTTCATGTTTTTAACGCTGTTAACACTACTGAATTGAATGGAACTGCTCAGGTTTCAAAACTATCGTGATATTCTTTTGGCAGCTGATGATAGGTATACATATTTGTTATACTTGTCTGCGAATATTGTATACTGAGATGTCCTTTATTCGAGTAATGCGTTTGTGGATTCATGGTTTGGGGAGATTACATATTTTGAAGTTTTATGTTTTCTCCGTATTACGCTTAATTAACGCTTTGATATTAGTGTCTAGTTTTGGGAGGTTCCGTGACCGATGCATACACACAAACACAGGCATACGCACATACACACACACACATACATATATACATACGTATAGGAAAGCGTTGATAAAAAATCTATGCACTTATAAATGAAGTACCCAGTGTTAAAAACAATTTACAACAATCAAACAGAAAATGTAAATAGAATATACACCCAATGTAAATCCTGATGTATGACAAGTAAATCGAAATATCCTTTAGAAGAATTTCGCGAATTCCAGAGTATTTGACAAAGAAAAATACGTATAGATGAATATATATATATATATATATATATATATATATATATATATATATATATATATATATATATATATGATAGAGAGATAAGATAGACAGGTATATATATATATATATATATATATATATATATATACAGACACACACACACACACACATGTATATAAGGAAAATAATCCAAGGTAGAAAATGCTAATATAATTTTATCAGGAAAAACATTTTAGTACCAGTTTAAGTCATTGAGACTTTTTCGACTCTAAGTATGGAAAACAATTAAATTGTTGAAAAGTTAAAGGAAAAGATTTTTTGATATTTCCATAGTATACAAATACAAGGAACATTTACCTTGTTTGTGCTTGTCTCTGTCTCTCCTTCTTTTACTCTTGTGGTTTCAAGGTGTGTGTGTATATATATATATATATATATATATATATATAATTTAGAGAAAAAAACAAACAATGTTCATAAACTCATCCATGAAAATCCACAGTCACATATAGGAAAATATAAGTAAATACACTAAAAAGTACTATAATAAAATACAAAGTAATAATCATAAAATATTATTTCATTATTTTATTATTTTATGATTATTACTTTGTATTTTATTATAGTTCTTTTTAGTGTATTTACTTATTGAATGTTTCTGTATGTGACGGTGAATTTTCATGGATGAGTTCATGAAATTTGGTTTTTCTCTCTAAATTATATACTTATATATTATATACTGTGAAACTTAATTTAATTTTTTATAAATTGAATTTAGAGTTTTTACTGTAAATTTGCATTTTTATCCCTAATATTGTTATATATATATATGCGTGACCCTAATTTCGTTGACAGTAGAGTTACAAGGGATTTTTTCATACACAGAAGGTCAATGCATCGGATATATTCGTATATGATTTAAATAACTCATTCACAATAGTTGTTACACTTTGCTTTCATTTGCCTACATACATGTGCATATATCTTCTTCTTCTTCTTCTTCTTCTTCTTCTTCTTCTTCTTCTTCTTCTTCTTCTTCTTCTTCTTCTTCTTCTTCTTCTTCTTCTTCTTCTTCTTCTTCGTCTTCTTCTTCTTCTCCTTCTTCTTCTTTTTATTCTTCTTCTTCTTCTTCTTCGTCTTCTTCTTCTTCTTCTTCTTCTTCTTCTTCTTCTTCTTCTTCTTCTTCTTCTTCTTCTCCTTGTTCTTCTTCTTCTTCTTCCTCTTCTTCTCCTTCTTCTTCTTCTTCTTCTTCTTCTTATTATTATTATTATTATTATTATTATCATTATT
The DNA here is from genome assembly GCF_046866305.1 of Octopus bimaculoides. Taxonomy (NCBI): domain Eukaryota; kingdom Metazoa; phylum Mollusca; class Cephalopoda; order Octopoda; family Octopodidae; genus Octopus; species Octopus bimaculoides. Next base: position 50,667,783 of record NC_142928.1, read on the forward strand.
ATTATTATTATTATTATTATTATTATTATTATTATTATTATTATTATTATTATTTGTAAGGTAGTATGATTTCTTGTTTGTATTTGTCAGCTTACTAAAATACTAAAAACAGTTTTTATGCTTGTTTTGCTCGTGTTTTGTGGCTATATGAATTAGTGTTCCTTGCTTCTGAAGTAGGCATTCTTGCAGTCCTATGGTGGTTATTATATAATAGTTTCCTACTTGTATAAGGCCTCTATGTCCTTTTATACGTTGTATACATAGACTTTCTATGTCAGATTTGGGTGGTGCATACTAGATCCTGTCATTCTTTTTCTTGTTTTCCTGTCTATTTTGGTTAGTTCTATTTAGTGTCCAGTTAAGGATAATGTAGCTGTAACTTATAACTGGGACGGCTAAAGTGTTAATACCTATTATCTTGTTTTTAGCAATGAGCTCTGTTTTCAGTATTGATCTAACTCGTCTATAGAATTCTTTCTTTATTTTCTCTTTCATTTGTGTGTTCTATCATATCCGGTGCATTGATTCCTAAATATTTGTATGTCTGGCTTTGGTCTAATTCTCCTATTTCATTGGCTTTTTCTAGTGCGATGTTGCTACTCCTAACTAGTTTTTCTCTCATCAGGGTTGCTTTGGCACATTTTTCTAATCCAAATTTCATATTTATTTCTTTGATAAATTCATGTACTGCCTGTAGTAGTCTTTCCAGTTGTTTATCATTTGTAGCGTATAGTTTGAGGTCATCCATATATAAAAGATGGCTTATTGTTTTGCCGCATCCAGTTCTATTTAGCATGTTAGGTAAAGGTGTCAGTGCCAAGCAAAAAAGGAGTGGAGAGAGCGTGTCTCCTTGGAATATTCCTGTTCTAATGGGGATGGCTTTCGTTTTTACAAGTCCCTCTTTTGTTTGGAACTGTAGCACTGTCTGCCATTTATTCATAGAGTTTCTTACGTATTATTTAATTATTGGTGCTACCTTGCTTATGGCTAGGATTTCGACGATCCACTTGTGGGGAACACTATGAAAAGCCTTTCGGTAGTCGATCCAGGCCATAATGAGGCCTTTCTTCTTTCTGCGGCTGTCTTCAGTTATGGATTTATTGATCATTAATTGATCTTTACAGCCGTATGAGCCCTTGCAGCATCCCTTCTGCTCTTCTGGAAACAGGTTGTTTTCTTTCAGGTGCTTGCTCAATCTCTGTGATATTATTGCAGCAAAGGCTTTGTAGATTATATGAAGACAGGTTATAGGTCTTTACTTTTGTGATTTTGCCGTCTCTGTGGATTTCAGAATTAGGATAGTTTCCCTTTCGTGAGCCATTAAGGTGTTGTCTCTGGGTCTGCTAGTATGCCGTTAAAGTTTACAGTCAGCTTTTTGTGTATTCCTGTCAGATATTTTAACCAAAAGTTGGGAATCTTGTCGTGCCCAGGTGCCTTCTAGTTGATTATTATTATTATTATTATTATTCAGTAGTTTTATTTTTATAACGTGCTTTCACTTCACTACCGAGCGCAGCTCTGTGCGCCTTGGGTATGTGCTGTGGTTTGCTGTGGTGCTCTTATGTTTACTGTATTGAAAGTGTTTTGCGTAGAATGTGTGCAGTACCCAGTAGTGCAATTTTCTGTATGTTATATATATTTGTAAGTCCTGGTGTTTTTGTTATGTATTTGTCTGAATATTTTTTAATTATACCTAAGGCACCTACTATGATAGGAATTGTTTCTGTTTTTAGATTCCACATTCGAGTTATCTCTATTTCCAGGTCTTTGTATTTTGAAAGTTTTTCCATTTCTTTTAGAGAAACGTTGTCATCTGCTGGTATTGATACATCAATTAGAAAGCATTTTTTTCTTCATGATCTTTGACAACTATATCTGGTCTATTTGCCTTAATTTCTCTATCTGTGTGTATTGGCATATCCCAGAGTAAGGTTGCTTTCTCGTTTTCTGTGACCTTTTCTGGCATGTGTTTATACAATCTTTTTTCTGTTGCTATTCCATAATGTTGGCATAGCTTCCAGTGTATATAGGTCCCAGCTCTGTCGTGTCTGTGAATATATTCCTTCTTAGCCAGGACTGGGCAGCCAGAGATAATATGATTTATTGTTTCTTGTCGATCTCCACATATTCTACAGTTACTTGTTATATTTCTTTTCATTATGTGTTTTTGGTAATTTCTGGTGGGGAGGCTTTGGTCTTGTGCAGCAATTAAAAATCCTTCAGTCTCTGCTTTGAGTCCTGAGCTTCTCAGCCATTGCTGGGATTTTTCTCTGTCTATTTCTTTCGCATTTAGTTTAGCCCAGTATTTACCATGTAGGGGCTTTTCTTGCCATCGTTTTATCATGGTCCGTTGCTGTTCTAGTTTTAGTTTGGATTTCATTTGTTTTATAGCTTTTGTTGTTTCTTCTTCTTCTTCTTCTTCGTATTTGTTAGGTAGATTGATTTCTTGTTTGTATTTGTCAGCTTCCTTAAATACTGAAAACAGTTTTTTGTTTTGCTCGTGTTTTGTGGCTATTTGTATTAGTTTCCCTTGCTTCTGGAGTAGGTATTTTTGCAGTCCTATGGTGGTTATTTTATAATAGTTTTCTAGCTGTATAAGACCCCTGCCACCTTCTGTGCGTTGTATATATAGCCTTTCTATGTCAGATTTTGGGTGGTGCATCCTATATCCTGTCATTATTTTTCTTGTTTTCCTGTCTATTTTACATAGTTCGTTTAGTGTCCAGTTAAGGATGTTGTAGCTGTAGCTTATAACTGGGACAGCTAAAGTGTTGATACCCATTATCTTGTTTTTAGCATTGAGCTCTGTTTTTAGTATTGATCTAACTCGTCTATAGTACTCTTTCTTTATTTTTTCTTTCATTTGTGTATGTTGTATCCTATCTAGTTCATTGACTCCTAAATACTTATATGGTTGGCTTTCGTCTAGTTCTCTTATTTCATTGGCTTTATCTAGTGTTATATTGCTACTTTTAACTAATTTTCCTCTTTTCAGGGTTGCTTTGGCACATTTTTCTAATCCGAATTTCATTTCTATTTCCTTGGTAAAGCCGTGTACTGTCTGTAGTAGTGTTTCTAGCTCTTTGTCGTTTTTTGCATATAATTTTAGGTCATCCATATATAGAAGGTGGCTGACTGTTTTTCCATAGCATTTGTAACCGCATCCAGTTCTATTTAGCAATTCTGTTAAAGGTGTGAGTGCCAGGCAGAACAGGAGTGGAGAGAGCGTGTCTCCCTGGAATATTCCTCTTGTAATGGGGATGGCTTTCGTTTTCACAAGTCCCTCTTTTGTTTGGAGCTGTAGCATTGTCTGCCATTTGTTCATTGAGTGCTCTATGTATTTTATGATAATTGGTGCCACCTTGTTTATGGCTAGTGTTTCCAGAATCCACGTGTGGGGAACACTGTCGAAAGCCTTTTGGTAGTCCACCCAGGCCATACTGAGGCCTTTCTTCTTTCTGCGGCTGTCTTCAGTTATGGCTTTATTGATCAATAATTGATCTTTACAGCCGTATGAGCCCTTGCAGCATCCCTTCTGCTCTTCTGGAAACAGGTTGTTATTTTCCAGGTGTTTACTCAATCTCTGCGATATTATTGCAGTAAAGGCTTTGTAGATCGTAGGGAGACAGGTTATAGGTCAATAGTTTTGTGGTTTCTCCGTTTCCGTGGATTTGGGGATTAAGATGGTTTTCCCTTTTGTGAGCCATTCAGGCATTGTTTCTGGATCTGCTATTATGTTGTTAAAGTTTTCTGCCAGCTTTTTATGCATTGCTGGCAGGTGTTTTAACCAGAAATTGGGGATCTTGTCGTGTCCAGGTGCTTTCCAGTTGCTTAGTCTTTGCAGTGTCTGGGTGACCTCTTCAGTTGTTATAGGGGCCCAGAGTTGCTCAGGTGCTAAGTTCGTTGTTTTAATGGTCCTTTTTTGGGGTTGTTGCTTCACCGACCATATTTGTTTCCAGAATTTCTCTAGTTCTTCTGCTGTTGGTGCTGAAGTAATGTCTATTTTATTTTTACCCAGTTCTTGGTAGAGTTTTTTGGGGTTGGATTTGAACTGTTTGTTTTGTTCAAAGAAACGTTGGCGTTTCTCATACCGGCGGATCCTCTGTGCCTTGGCAAGGATGTCTTGCTTTAGTTTTTCTTTTGTCTCAGGTAAGTCTTTTTCTGTAATGCTGTATTTGTACAGTATTTTTGTTTTCTTCTTGTTACTTAGTAGTGTTGATTGTTTACTAATTTCGTTGAGAATCGATAAATCTTTTCTCTTTTTTTAAATTTTGTTCTGGATGTTATTTATCCACAAGGTCTGTTTGGGTGGTAGAACTCCTGTTCGGATGGGTTTGAGTGAGTATCCTGCTTCTTTTGTGGCTGCAGTGGCTGCCGCATATATCATGTCATTTAGCTCAGTGATATTGCCTGTTGTTTCTGTGTTTGTTAGTTCCGTGACGGCCAGGTTTATGCTATTTATTATTGATGTTGTTTTATTGTCTATTTTGATTTTTGGGAGATATAATCTGTGGTCCATTCTAAGATCTGTGGTTTTCAGTTCATTATTATTATTATTATTATTATTATTATTATTATTATTATTATTATTATTATTATTATTATTATTATTATTATTATTATTATTATTATTATTATTATTATCATTATTATTATTATCGTCCAGTAGTTTTAGTTTTATAACGTGCTTTCACTTCACTACCGAGCGCAGCTCTGTGTGCTTTCAGTATGTGCTCTGGTTTGCTGTGATGCTCTTATGGTTACTGTATTGAAAGTGTTTTGTGTAGGATGTGTGCAGTGCCCAGTAGTGCAATTTTCTGTATGTTATATATATTTGTAAGTCCTGTTGTTTTTGTTGTCTGAATATTTTTTTTATTATACCTAAGGCACCTACTATGATGGGAATTGTTTCTGTTTTTACATTCCACATTCGAGTTACCTCTATTTCCAGGTCTTTGTATTTTGAAAGTTTTTCCACTTCTTTTAGGGGAACGTTGTCATCTGCTGGTATTGATACATCAATTAGAAAGCATTTTTTTCTTCATGATCTTTGACAACTATACCTGGTCTATTTTCCTTAATTTCTCTATCTGTGTGTATTGGCATATCCCAGAGTATGGTTGCTTTCTCGTGTTCTGTAACCTTTTCTGGCGTGTGTTTATACCATCTTTTTTCTGTTGTTATTCCATAGTGTTGGCATAGCTTCCAGTGTATATAGGTCCCAGCTCTGTCGTGTCTGTGAATATATTCCTTCTTAGCCAGGACTGGGCAGCCAGGGATAATAGGATTTATTGTTTCTTGTCCATCTCCACATATTCTACAGTTACTTGTTATGTTTCTTTTCATTATATGTTTTTGTAATTTCTGGTGGCGATGCTCTGGTCTTGTGCAGCAATTAAAAATCCTTCAGTCTCTGCTTTGAGTCCTGACCTTCTCAACCATTGCTTGGATTTTTCTCTGTCTATTTATTTTGCATTTAGTTTAGCCCAGTGTTTACCATGTAGGTGCTTTTCTTGCCATCGTTTTATCATGGTCCGTTGCTGTTCTAGTTTTAGTTTGGATTTCATTTGTTTGTTTATTATTATTATTATTATTATTATTATTATTATTATTATTATTATTATTATTATTATTATTATTGTTCCTTCGTAGCACAGAGTACTTAAAAATGCACTGGAGTTCTTAGTCATTTGTGAAGTCACAACAAGGACCTCAAACAGATAATACTTAATTTAAGATTGCACTGTGCCCAATAAGGCTGTTTTTTGCAAGACATTGATCTTGTATGGGATTTCCAGTTGCCTTATGAAATTTTAAATTTTCAGTGGGATTCATCCCAGCGCTCCGATCACCACTGGTATCACTTTTACATTACCATCTCGCATTCCATACAGTCTTGCCACTTCCACTTTCAATTCGGAGCATTTGGTGATTTTTTTCAACCTCTTTACTCACAACATTAATGTCCTTTGGTATCGCTACATCAATGATCTGACAGTATTTGTCTCTGTTATTCAATATGACAATACCCGGCCGACGGTGTACGGTTACACGATCCGTCTGAAAATCATAGTTCGAGAGTAACGTTACTTTTCCAGCCTCCTATATAACTTTGCTTGGCACCTGCTCTTGCCAGTTCTCTGTTACTTCATATTGGTTATTATTATTATTATTATTATTATCATTATTATTATTATTATTATTATTATTATTATTATTGATTTTATTATAAGTGAAATGTAAATATGTTATGCGTACAATTGTGGGTAGTTGGGTGTCCGTGTAAGGAGGTGTGCTATTGTTTAGATTTTGGTATTGGTCACTTGTTAAGGTACAAAATGAAATGTTTAGGTTGGCAGCAGTTGTATTTGTGAAATGTCATAAATAATTTTGTTATGACTGAATGGAAAAATGTTAATGAATGGCTGAATGGAATAAATGTGGTTGTTTTGGAATCTTTATAATGCTATGTAATATGTGGTTGGATGTTTATATTATAATATGTAACGACATTTTGAGTTTTTTTGTCTTTGTTCAGTTAGTGTTATTTCCTATTTGCTTCTATCTAGAATTCAAAGGAAATGACAACTATTCCATTGAAACTTTACTTTTGTGATCTGGATATCAATGTTTTGAAACTGAATTATTTCAGAGAGATTCAGTTCTAAGTTGCTGAAGCAGAAATATCGTTAGAGCAAATATTCTGCTCGGTACCACAGATTTGGTATTCCGTTTCTTCACCTTAACCATTTCTCTTAGTGGCTGACGATATGTGCATCTCCGATCATGAACAGAAGTAGCAAAGGATCATCATAGATATGTGTTAAGAAAGATTGTTCAGTGTTTGAATAAATGTAACAAAAGCAAAGTTGGACATTGCTCATACTTTCAAGGAGTAAGCACATACGAGATAACAGTTGCTACTGAAAGACAAAAATGTATTCATAAAACACGCTTACTCAAACACCCACTCGGTGGAGATCCAGATTATCTTTGCAGTTTCGGCTGGTTATTCTCAATATTGCTCCAATCTGGCCAGTCCCACGGTAAAACTAAGCTAAGAGCATTAGATTCCTTGGAAGAAAGCAGCGAATGTATACAAAAATAAGGACGGAAAATACGAACAATGTTACACAAATGCAATAAAAATTAAAATAATAACAGGACGTACCAACAGATGTCTTTCAACTATATATATATATATGTATGTGTGTGTGCGTGTGTATATATATATATATATATATATATACTCTTTTACAATTTTACTTGTTTCAGTCATTTGACTGCGGCCATGCTGGAGCACCGCCCTTAGTCGAGGCAAATCGACCCAGAACTTATTCTTTGTAAGCCTAGTACTTATTCTATCGGTTTTTTTTTTGCCGAACCGCTAAGTTACGGGGACATAAACACACTACAATCGGTTGTCAAGCGATGTTGGGGGGGGGGCAAACACAGACACACAAACATGTACACACACATACATATACATACACATATATACGACGGGCTTCTTTCAGTTTCCGTCTACCAAATACACTCAGAAGGCTTTGGTCGGCCCGAGGCTGTAGTAGAAGACACTTGCCCAAGGTGCCACGCACTGGGGCTGAACCCGGAACCATGTAGCTGGTAAGCAACCTACTTACCACACAGCCGCTCCTGCACCTATATATATATATATATATATATATATATATATATATATATATATATATATATATATATATATATATATATATATATATATATATATATATATATATATATATATATATACATACATATGTTTATTATCCATACACAAGGCATGCATATACAGACAAAACAAGTATACTTACATACATACACAACTACATATACTCGAATATACACAAGTAGACAAAGTCATAAAATACGTCCATGAGCAAACACAAAAACATACAAGTATACGCATGCATACATACCCACATGGGATTATATATGTGTGTGTGTGTGTGTGTGTGTGTGTGTGTGTACATAGGTGCATATATAAGCATACATACTCATAAAAATACACACACATATATATGTATAATTCTGTAGCTATACACACATACATACACATACACACAAATGCATACATATAAACACACATGCAGATAAAAAGATAGTCCTATTCTACTTAATAAGGCGTTTATTTTCGCAAAGAAGAGGACTAACTTATCAATGAAGGAAATAAAAGATATACTTGAAACGAGGAAGATCATAATTCATCACCAAGGAAAATGTTGGACTAGAAAGCGCACACCAGATTGCTTTGATATACCAATGAGCGCACAAGAGTCAGCCGAAGTCACAGACTTAGTCAGGATTTATTTACTACACCTACTCCATGAAGAACACCCGGAATTTGAAGGTGGTCTCTAGAGGGATGATGCTCTGCTTGTAGTTCGCAATGCCTCCAACCGTAAAATGGAAATATATCAGAAGAGATTACAGAACATTTTTCAAAAGCCATGGACTTACCATCACCATCGAGCAGGATCACACTTCTGTGAACTTCTTTGATGCAACTTTTAACATCACTACTTCAGCTTACCACCATACGATAAACCTAATAGCAATATTACTTATATACATGCGCAGAGCAATCATCATGCTAATATTCTTGATAACATACCTTATAACATAGAAAATAGAATTAACTCATTATCCTCAAATGAAGGCATTTTTAATAAGCATAAAGATTACTACAATCTGGCTCTTAGGAATGCTGGTTATAAACATCAAATTAAGTACAACAAATTTAACAATGAATTTTCCAATCATGACAGCAGCTATATGGCTATGAATTTCAATAAACACACCACAAGTTGTAAATACCATTATGAATTGGAACACCCTGGCACACAACTTAACTATATGACATATTTGTAAAGATACCTCCACCATAAAAAAGACAAAAAAATTCTTGAATGAATTTCAAAATTGATGCCAACATCATTTCTGCAATATTGATGGAATATTTTCCACATCACACAAATGATGTAGCGCTCCCGGCGGTTTGGAGAGAGTAGATTTTGAATTTTTTAGTCGAACCCAACAACCAATGCCTCTCATGCTGTCTATCTTTCTTGTTATGGACTTCTGGAGTGCTTCTACTTTAATAATGAGTTATTTCGTATGGGGGGACCACAGTAGGCAACAGCACTCAAGGTGGGGTCGGGCAAATGTAGAGTAGAGAAGGATGATGCTGTAGGCATAGTGACAACCACTATGAACATGTGGAATCGTAAGTAATCGACCTGCGAGCTGCATTTTAAGTCAGAAGTATTTTTGTTAGTGAAGCTAACGCCATTCATTTCCTTATCACATAAACGCGGAACAATAGCCGAATAATAAAAAAAACTGCTCACTAGAAAGAACTCATAAGCAGCGTGTTTAACTCTGACAACTAGTGAGTTTTACTCCACTCATAGCCTCCGCCTTGATCAATTGCCTGAGTATATATATATGTATGGATGGATGGATGTGTGTGTGTGTGTATGTGTGTGTGTATGTGTGTGTGTGTGTGTGTGTGTGTGTGTGTGTGTGTGTGTGTGTGTATCATCCCTCTGTATATGTAACACCGTCAAAAACCATCTGATGTGCTAACTACAAGATATGTGATCCAAAATTGTTTAAGGTTTTCATTTGTTTATCACATTTCTTGTACAAGTATATCCTAATAGTCAGCCTTCATGAATTATTGGATATTCCCGTATTGCTTCACGCTGGTAGACTCTGCTTGACATTATCATAGAGTTAGAGATTTTGGAAATCAATATATCTGACATCTAATGATTCAAATATCACGGAGAGTTAGCTCTAACTGCTGCTGATAGGTCATTATCCTTTCTCAGAGATCTGTTTTTGACGTATCTTCTGTATCCAACAAAGTGTAATTAATACTATTGTCTTAATATACAAAGGTTTACATTCGAAGGCAACACCACCAACCAATTAAATGGAATATGGTAGAACTGCATTTCTAGTATATTTCATCTGCTTAAAATATTTTTAACTATAACATTTACTCACAATTTTGCTCTGTAATACCTAGTCACCGATTACACTTTTCTGGTTTCATTTATCAAATATCATCTGCTTCAACTTTCAAATGTTATAGATATGTACACGGAATCTAATACTTTATTGCTTGTTACATGCATCTTGTGAGATAGAAATGGGTAGTAGCCGTGAGATTAATTGCTGATAATTCTACTGGACACAGCAGAAGTACCGTTTTCTTTCCAATTTACCGCTTTTCTCCCCGCACAAACAGAAAGGCAAACACGCACATACGGACAGAAGCACACACACACACACACACACACACACACACACACACACACACACATATATATATATACATAGATAGATAGATAGATAGATACATACATACATACATACATACATACATACATACATATATATACATATACGTATACATACATACATATATATACATATACACGAGCATATATATATACACATACATACTTACACACACTCACGAACACACTCATATATGTATATACATGTATATACAAAACGCATATATACTTACATATATATTTTAATATTCCGTTAAGGCAAGATCAACAAGAAAATATTCCATCCAGAAAGAGATAAATATCAACTAATGTACACTGCT